>NW_026067949.1:46954362-47048254 GCF_014885135.2 Alexandromys fortis
TTCTAAAAAAGATTTATTCATTTATTATATATACAGTATTTTGCCTGCATGCATGCCTGCAGGCCAAATGCAGTCTTTTCTCCAGACCCTGGACATGAGGCTTTAAGGCTGGACTGCTCTTATGTCTGCCCAGGATGGGTCTCATCGTCATGAGTTGAGCTGCAAGAATTGTAACAAAGAGTCACAGTGGTTGACACTTGACGTGGGATGCCCCTCTGTAATATGTTTTATTACAATGGGTTAATAAAGAAGCTGCTTTGGCCTATGGCAGGGCAGAATGAAGCCAGGTGAGAAATCCAAACAGAGATATATGCCAAAAACTTACAGGTAGGCCTCAGCCTTGTGGTGATACACAGATAAATAGAAATGGGTTAATTTAAGATGTAGGAGCTATCTAGAAATGCCTGAGTCATTGGCCAAGCAGTGTTGCAATTAATACAGTTTCTGTGTAATTATTCGTGTCTGGGCAGCCGGGAAGCAAACAAGTAGTCTCTGCTTACAGGCACTGACCTGTCAGTGTGGTTTATGTCCCCGATCCTTCAAGAGACTGATACAGGAATGTCTTACAGTCATCTCAAGAATCACTCATGAGATTATCTAAGGCGGGTGATGGTCATTAGAAAACTGTGGTGCCTTCCTGGAGCTTAGACATGATGAAGCCTTTGTTTATCCTAGGCATCTTAAATGTTATTTTTAAAGATCTGTGTTTTAAGTTGTTTTTGGGAATTCATACATGAGTAATACTTGTACATCATTTCTACTGCTTCATCTCCCCTCTAGCTCCTCTTGTGTCCTCCCCACCACCTAAGTTTGTGACTTCTTCTTTAACTTTTTTTGTCATCTAGATGTATATTATATATATAATATGTAATATATATCATGTTCTATTATAATATAATATTATAGTATAATATTGTATATATACATATTGTAGCCACTGCAGTTCTTTGGTACAATTCTTACAGCTCAATTTAAGATGATAAGACCCATCCTGGGCAGACATTTTCCCATTTTGTATGCTGCTTTTTCACTGTTGTTTGCTATATAGAAGTTTTTCAGTTTTGAGTGGTTCCATTTATCAATTGGTCTTAATGGCTGCACTACTAGGGTAATGGTCTGAAATCCTTTCCCATGCCTGTATATCCAAGTGTATCCCCCAATTTCTCCTCTCTCAAGAGCAGGGCATCAGGTCTTAAGTTAAGGTCATTGATCCATTTGGAGCTCCATTTTGTTCACTGCGAGAGACAAGGAGTTTACTTTTGTTTTTCTACATGCTGTTTGACAAGGGCCATTTGTCAAAGATGCTGACTTTTCTCCAGTGAATATTTGGTCATGTTTGTCAGGTAGCTACTGGTCTGTGGTCTTAAGTCCCGATCCTCAATTCTATGTCATTGACCAAGATGTCCAAATTTTTGCTAGTACCATGCTCATAAATTCTGCCGTGGTGAAAAGAATTGCTCTGGGCATGTCTCCTATTGTGCACAGGGCTGACTGGTCCTGGCATACACGGGTCTCTGGATATATCCCTGTGGTATATAAACATGAATATATAAACTTACATTCAGAGTATCTGAACCAGTTTACCACCCTACTTCTGAAAATGGCTCTAGGAATTAAGATGTGTTTCAAATATTTTTTCTAGAATCAGCTTCCATTAGGAAGCACCATGCTGGGAGTCACCCCCCACCCATGTGATGTCCTAAGCCTTGGTACCGAGAGAAAAGTCTCCTTTTCCAGTCTGGTAACTAAGGTCCACTGTTACTATATATATCTGTATTTTCTTGCTTCTGTTTCAACCATCTGTGGGTTTTAACACTGCCAGAGACAAAGACATATTGAGAATTTCTTTCACTCCAATTCTACCTATAACTAAAAATAAATGTCTCATATATAAGGGGCCATATATGTATGTGTGATAGAGTTTTCCCTTAATGTGCATTAAGGTTCAGACCCAGAACCATACCGTATAGCCAGAGGCTCTTGTCACCCTATAAGTTGAGTAACTTTGGTCTTTTATCTTATCTAACACAGAATTTGCTTTATTTTTGCTGTTTGGCCATTTGGGCCATCTCCAAAGTAGCTTCCCACTGAGATCTTGGTTTCATTTTCTTATTGTGGAGGTATTTTTTATTTTGTATGTTTGTTCTAGTCCTGTAGCATATCTGTTTTTTTTTTAGATTTTTTAAAAAATATCAATCCAAGTTCCCACTCCCTCCGCTCCTCCTCCCATTACTTCTGTAAGACATAAAGACTTCAAGTAACATCTCCCAGTTGGCAGATTCCTTTTGTTGTGAGCTGTATTTGACAACTGGAAGATGAGAGTAACGATGGCCTGAGCTTCCCTAGAGTTGCACAGCAAGGAACACCTTTACATGGCTTGTGTAAAAACAGAAATGCAGCCTGGCCTCTTCCTACCATTGTGAACTGTCTACTGCTGTTTGGGGGAATTGTTAGGCAGAGCAGACAGCCAGAAGGGACTCTGAAGAAAGCAGAGAAAAAGATAAGGACATTTTTACTTTAAAACATGATTTTCTAAAATGAAAATATACTATGGTACAAAAATCTTCCCATTTCAACTTTTCTAAAAAAATTTGGTTAAGTACTATCTCAAGAAATATAAACAACTACTAAATGTGTATGTTAGCAACTGACATAATTATGGTTTAAAATGTTTGTGAAACGAGAACTTGGATATAGGTAGTTTCATGATTATAAGCAGAAAGAAAAACATGAGAGACTTCAGCTGTTTTCAAATATCGTTTCTTCTAACAGCTGAAAACAAGGTATTTCAGTTGCTGCCAGATCTACAACTCTTAGAAATATGCCACTAGATAAATACATACAGGCACTTAAACTTAATGCAGCTGTGAGACTGTGTTCAATATGTATTATTGAGTATGAGTGTAAATTCAAATAGCAAAACTCAAAATTTCAAAGGTGCTGAGACTCACCATTTCCAAAAACTTGTCCATATAGTTTAAAAACAAATTTTAACCTTTTAATTTGTTTGGTACTTTGCAAACTTTTTAAAGATACTGCATAGTTTTTTAGATTATATAGTACTTTAATTAAATGGACACATTATAGATTGTGTGAATTCTGATTTTGTTTTGACAGCTTTTCTCTTTTAGTTTTTATAGTGGGTAGAGAAATGTTCAGAACTCGTACTTCTAAACTATGTCTTCATTAAAAGGAATTATTTGAAGCACCTGAAATCTGATATAAGCCTTGGAGAAAGGTATCACGAAATGGTAGCATTCATAATTACATAGTAAAGGGGCTTAGAAGGAGCAATATATTTTTTTTTAAAAAAAAGAAAAGACACACACACTCCTCTTGGAATGTTTTATCAAGAGAGCAAGACAGAAGCAAAGAGAAGTCCTGCTTTATTTGGCATTAGTGCTGCATTCGATTTTGGTCTTTGCATTTGGCAAAGACTGTGGAGACTCTGGAGAAAGTCCAGCAAAGATCAACCAGAGTGATGTAAGGAGTAGGGACCAGGTCCTAAGAGAGGGCTCAGTGGGATCAGAGCTGTTTAACTTGGAGGGGGAAGACGAAGGGTGATTTAACTGTCTTCGAGCATTTGAAAGGTTATTGTATGGAAGATACAGAACAGATGTGCTGGACTCTCATAGGAGACCCAATAAAAGGAAAGACTTTAAAACTGTAGCAAGAGAAAAAGTTCAGTTGGTCATAAAGATGGACATAAGTAGAAAGAGGGGATTAGACACCGAGACAGGTAACTCGGGGATATGGGAAAGTTTAATCCTTGGGGATCTTTGAAACAAGAAGTACATAACCATCTGCCTTGGATGATTTAAGTGTCCTCCCACCTCAGAGCCGGGAGCTCTTCTGCCTCTGCTTTTGAAACGTCCATCTCTGACATTGTGAGCATGCTGTTGTCACCCTCGCGGAGCTGTCTGGATGGCCGTCAAGAGCATGTATTCAAACACAGAGGCTAGAACTGAGCAGACACTGAGGTCCAAGGGGCTACCTGATGGTTTGTATGGATGCATCTAATTTCTCTCAACTGCACAGTTCTTAGTGGTTGGATCTCAGAGGAGAATATATTTCTTACCTGTGCGTTTGTAGAACTGTATGTGCTCCCCCACCTTCCCCTGAGTTGTCTGCACTCAAACTTTGGAGAATCATAGCAGTTGCTTTTATATTTAAGATCAGACATTGTTTTGAATTATTTTATTTGATCATGGGGAGGTAACATGTTTCTTCCTTCACAGATGGAGAAATTGGCGTAGAGAAATTTAGTTGTTAGCCTGGGACCTTTCAGTAGGTTAATGAAGAATTCAAAACTTGGCTTGCAGTCAGTACTTCCTGCCCGAGTCTAAAAAGTTGTTTTCATTTAGAAGCGTGGGTGTGTGCGTGCACACACACACACACACACACTTGCATGCATGTACTAACACAAGCATGCGTGTGCACACCCGCACCTTTATAAATACAACACACTGATTTTATTTAGTATTGCTCATATGTCTATATGTTTATGACTAACCGCTTTGGACTCTATAACCTATCGGGGTCTTCTTTTATGAAGAAGATGGAGTCTTTCCTCTAACTAGTCATTAATGCCACACTCACATGCCAGTTGGTGTTGTCATTGTCCCAGGTCTTGATTAGGCAACAATTACCTCAATGAATATTGTTTAGAGTCCCTTACAGGTGTAGAAGATATTGTCTTACAGCAAGCATCTGGTTCCTCTGACTCTTAGCGCCTTCTATTCCCTCTTCTGCAATGTTCCTTGTGCCTTAGAAACAGGGTCTACTGGAGAGTTGCCAGTTGGTATTGGTTCACAAGTGAGTAGTTATTTTTTGCAAGTTGACCAGTTGCAGATTTCCATAATGGTCTCTGCTGCAAAAATAAGCCTCTTTAATAATGGGTAAGAGCTACACTTATTTATGGGTATACATATTTAGAATTAGGTTAGAAATTATATGGGCTCAGGGAAGTAACAGGAGTTGGTTCTCCTCTAGAGTCCATGGCCTTACCACACTATGTCTTTACAGCACCAGGCGTGGATTCCCTTTTACTGAGTGGGCCTTAAGTCCAATTTAATTGGACTATGGCTGATGGTTAGCACCAGGACACAAGCACCACCATTTCACACTTAGGATACCTTGTCTTTCTTGGTTATTTTATTTTATAAGCTTTCCAGCTGGGTAGGACCATTGGAGGCTTTTTCACCTTGGCAGTATTCTTGGCTTTTTCTAAAACTATGATGTTAGTCCTAAGAGAGGAAGTTTCCAGGTCAGTTACAGATTGAGTCATTCGAGTCCTGTATCACACGCAGGTCTGTGGCTGTCTCAGAAATAGAGTCTTACTTACCTCCAAGTTCTAGGAGCAACCAAGGGCAATGGCAATAGCCTGCATTGTTTTGGGATCTCTTTATAATTTGACTGTGTTCTAGAATTTGAACATTTAGACTTCTGAAAGACATCGGAAAAATGGAATGTTGAGAACAGCTTAGCAAAACTCTAAATGATGATAAACCACAGCCATTTTAGAGGGAATTTGGAGAAATAACAGTCTATAAGCATGAATTGGTTTTTAATTCTCCAATATGTAATTGTTCTCATCCATTACTTGATTTCATTATTTCCCAAAATTTAGAGTTAACGTAATTTGAGCTTTTGCATTTAAAATAAATAATACTTCTGGGAAAAAATTCAGATGGATTAAAAGGATATAAACAGCCTAATTTTCAGTTGAGATCGAACAATTAAAATTGTATAGCACTTATCTTGCTGTTGGAAAATGATACCTTTCTTATTTATTTATTAAGTTTTACACTCCTGGTTTGCTAGGTATTAAGCATGTGAATTCTTTACTAATTTTGCTATTTGTTGTGTGTGGTATCTGCTTCTTGGGATGCATATAAGACAAATAGGTATTAAGATCTCTTCTGCTGTATTTTCTTTTCTGTTTTTGGGGTGTGTGCATGTTCACATGTGTGCTTGCCCACATATGTGGGTGGTTGTACATGCACATGTTTTTGTGTACATGTAGAGGTCAGAGGACAATCTCAGATGTCATTCCTTGGGAGCTGTCAACACTGTGTTTTGAGAAAAGGTCTCTCACTGACCCGAAGATCATGGAGTAGGACAGGCTTTTTGGCCAGCAAGTGCCGGGGATTTACTTGTGCCTGCCTTTCTAGTGTTGTGATTATATGTGTGTATCACTGCATGTGAGTTCTGTGCAAAGATCTCAGGTCCTCATGCTTGCGTCACAAGACATTTATGGATTGATTTCTCCCTCCATCTTCCTTCAGTGTTACGTTCGAATGTAAGATTTCTCTTCAGTTAAATTCTCTTTTTGCAATCTGGGAATTAGACTTCTTTTACTTTATAGTAAAGAGAATAGTTATATTCTGATATGATAATAGTAGTAATAATAATAAACATTTATTGGCAATTAATGTGCACATAGAAAACATTATCTCTTGTATTTTTTCCTACTCTCTGTATGACATATGTTACTGTAACACCTTTACAGAGACGGTCTCTGAATATTTACAATCAGTCTAAGGACCATGGGCTGTCTACCAGCCTCTTTGAAGAGAGTATTGATTTTGAAGAGAGTATTGGATTTAATCCCAGCAGGGTAAGTATGTTATGGAGGTCACTCAAGTTGTACATAAAAGAAGTAGGATTTTTATCCAGGCAGTTTGGTGGCTGCTTAGTGCTCATCTCTCTAATAGGGACAGTCTAATGGTTGTTTCAACAGCTTCAAGCTGCCATACTTTGTTTCCTACCAATAATCTGAATCAACCGAGAGTTCTTTCCATTAAGGTAAGTATGTACTTATTATAAGTTATCTTACATGAAAACTTTTTGGATGATAAATCAAGCAAGAAATAGTCCTTTATTTTTTAATATTTATTCTTGTTTTTATTGAGCTGTAAATTTTTCTTTGTTTCCCTCCCTATCTCTCCACTCCCCTCCAACCCTCTCCCATGGTCCCCATGCTTCAAATTTAATCAAGAGATCTTGTCTTTTCTACTTCCCATGTAGATTAGATTCATGTATGTCTCTCTTAGGGTCCTCATTGTTGTCTAGGTTCTCTGGGATTGTGAATTTTAGGCTGGTTTTCTTTGCTTTATGTCTAAAAGACACTTATCAGTGAGTATGAATGACATTTGTCTTTCTGGGTCTCTGTTACCTCACTCAATATGATGTTTTCTAGATCTATAACGGCGTAAATGAATGCAGTCATATTGTCAAAATATATACAGCTTTAATGGAGAAATAGACTTACAGAACCACCGTTCCCGTGGTGACCAGGAAAGCAGAAGCAGTGTCTGGGAGCACGCTAGCCAAATTTATAGGCTAACATTAGCCCGAGGTGAACACGCCCCCTAAGGGGTGGGACTTATCTCTACATAGATCCATCCATTTGCCCACAAATTTTAAGATGTCATTATTTTTTTTCCACTGTGAAGTCTCCCTTGTGTAAATGTACCACATTTTCCTTATCAGTTCTTTGGCCGAGGGGCATTTAAGTTGTTTCCAGGTTCTTGCTGTGGAAAATATGCTGCTATGAACATAGTTGAGCACATGTCCTGGTGGTACAACTGAGCATTTTTTGAGTGTGTACACAAAAGTGGTATTGCTGGGTCTTGAGGCAGGTTGTTTCCTAATTTTCTAAGAAATTGACATACTCATTTCCAAAGCATATGTACCAGTTTGCACTCCCACCATCAATGCAGGACTGTTTCCTTTACCCCACAGCCTCTTCCGCATAAGCTGTCATTAGTATTTTTGCTTTTGGCCTTTCTTACAGGGGTGAGATTAAATCTGGAGTTGTTTTGATTTGTATTTCTATTATGGCTAAAAAAAGCATATTCAACAAATGGTGCTAGCATAACTGGATATCAACATGTAAAAGAATGAAAATAGATCCATATCTATCACCATGCTTAAAACTCAAGTCCAAATGGATCAAAGACTTCAACATAAAAACAACCACACTGAACCTGATAGAAGAGAAAGTAAGAAGTTCATAGGTACTTAAATGCATAGGTACAGGAGACCACTTCTTTAATGTAGCTCCAATGGTACAGACACCAAGAAAAACAATTAATAAATTGGACCTCCTAAAACTGAGAAGCTTCTGTAAAGCAAAGGAAACGGTCAACAAAACAAAATGATAGCCTATAGAATGGGAAAAGATCTTCACCATCCCCACATTGGACAGAAGGCTGATCTCCAAAATATACAAAGAAGTCAAGAAATTGGTCATCAAAAGAACAAATAACCCAGTTACAAAAATGGGGCATAGAGCTTAACAGAGAGTACTCAACAGATATATCTAAAATGGCTGAAAGACACTTAAGGAAATGTTCAACATCCTTAACCATCAAAGAAAAAGTCCTTTTATTAAGGACCTTACAGTTCAGAGTACTAGCTTAGATACCCAACTAAGTGTATCGTGAAAAAGGGCGTCCTAACTGGTAGAAGAGCTATGTAAACAACATGGTCGAGAAGCCCAGCACGGAGGAGTGAGAGAGTCAGTGCCACTGGACAAGCGTGCTTTACTGCTTCAAAGAGAAATGCTTCGGGGGTTTCTTGAGGTAGGATAACTTGGAGAATGAGGAGATAGCCATTGAGGAACTATGACTATGGGGAATATCAACTGTCCTGCAACTGTTGCTCATCAAAGATTTGGGAACATGCCGCAGCATGTAGAAAGTGTCTCAACTCTAACAGATTATGGGCACTAGGAAGCAGCACCTTGCTAGTTTCATATCTGTGCATCTATATATTTATTCATCCCGCCATCCAGTTACTTGTTAAAATGATTTTAATTCATTGCATTAGTAATGGTCATCTTTGTGTCCCAGAGTAACTTGTGCATCAACAGTCTGGGTGCCATTTAATTGGGATGTGTGTAGTAGAGAAAGGGAGGAATGAAATCCCACAGCAAACACAGAGCCAAATGTAGACTCAGACACTGTTGAGTCATTGCGTTAACCTGGGAGAAATTTCACCTTTCTTGATATATTTGTCTGATTACTTATGTTTTCCATTTTATCACATTGAATTTTTGTGAGAGTTTTATTTGCATTCATATTAAGTCCAGTGAAAGGAGGGATAACTTTTTGTTTCAGCATTGTGACTTTGCCTGCAAAACCTGCTGTCTCGATATTGAAGTGCTGAAGCGGTAGCTGTCATGAATGAATAGGGATACATTAAGAAGTCCAAAGCTATATAGACCAGAGCATCACTCTGCCCTCATCACAGAAGAGTCTCATTGCACTAGATGGCAGTTAACACAGAGACCCATAACCGGACCATGAACAGAGAGTGAGAGACTTTGGAGTACTAAATGGGATGACTCTATCTACTCCCCACCCGGGCTTAGGGGAGTAGATGTTTTAGAGGGGGAGAAAAATTTATAAGAGTCAGTGGTGATGAATGACACCCAGGAAACAGTATCTTCTGCATACAACAGGTCTGACACACATGTAAATTCATAGAGGCTGTGACAGCAAACACAAGACTGGCACCAGTTTAAACCAGGAAAAAAAATCCCATCCCAGAGAAGGGGAAGTGCACGCAAGTCCCACTTCTAATTGAGACTTTGTTTGCAATAAATTCACAGTGGGAAATGGAAACAGTTTTCTCCAATGCACTGTTCTTGGACTTATCAGCCACATCCCAGGGCAGGCCCTACGCCAAGAAGTAAGTAGCAAACAAAAAATATACTCCATTATTTTTTTGTGTGTTATTTTTTTGTGTGTTTGTTTTACTGATTTTTATGTTCATTTGACTTTTGATTTTTGTTGGAGAAAGGGAGAAAGAGAAGTTGTGTGAGCAGGGAAGTTAGGAGGACCTGAAATGAGTTGGGGAGTAGAAAGAATATGATTAGAATATACTATATGGAAAAATTATAAATAGAAAGAAAATTTCATACAGACACACACACATGTCTGTATAGACAGAGGCTGTGTCACACCTTCATAAAGATTCTCCTAACAATTATTTGAATTGGTTATTTATGATTAATATAAATACATACTGTAACTTTTCACAGTGATACATCTCAGGGTACAACAGTATTTCAAGATTTACAAAACAGAAAGACCACTTCAGCCACCAGACTTTCAGAAGAAGGAAAAATACAAAGTGTATTTCTCTCCGAGTTAATATCCTCAGTGTCATAAACACACATCAGTAATCCACTCTACCACAGATTCGTTTTTATGCACACGGTAAATGTTTACAGAGAACTTTTATTTGATTCAATTTGCAATTCAAATTTATCTGAAGAACAGCTCAGAAACGTAATAACTCAGCAGCAGTTTTGGAGTCCTTAAGTTATTTCTTAGGCATGAATTAGCTAATCCAGAAAAACTGCCCGAATGTCTTCAGCCACAAGGCCACAGGCAGTTTGAAGCTGTCGGTAATATAAATGCTGGAAGGGCTGCTGATACCGGTCCTTTTGGTGTAGTCTTGACACCTTGGGGTGAAAAGGGAGGTTGATATGAGTGCCATTGATGGTGGGGTGTCTTTTGAAGGTTGGCACAATTTTACTATTTAGAGTTGTGCTTTGTTAAATGGCAGACGTGTGGCTCTGCGTCTCACCCATGCTTTATCATGTATTGTGTTGTTTTTATTTTTCCATGTTTTATCCTTCATGTTTTTGTGAAGCGTTGACAAGGTCTTACCCTCATTTCTTTGAAAGTTAGAATTTAGAGCACATAGCAGAGAATGCATTCAAAGCTGGTATAGCAAAGAGAGAATCTTATCACAGATGTAACAGAGGGGAGACATTTTTTTAAAATTTTTTTTCTTAATATTTTTAATTTACTTCTCCCCCTCCCCCCACTCCTCTCCCCCTCCCTCTCCAATCCAAAGAGCAGTCAGGGTTCCCTGCCCTGTGGAAAGTCCAAGGTCCTCCCCCCTCCGTCCATGTCTAGGAAGGTGAACATCCAAACTGGCTAGGCTCCCACCAAGCCGGAACATGAAGTAGGATCAAAACCCCATGCCATTGTCCTTGGCTTCTCATCAGCCCTCATTGTTCGCCATGATCAGAGTCCGGTTTTATCCCATGCTTTTTCACCAAGGCCAGCTGGACTGTGAGGGGAGACATTTTTAAATCTTGTATGTCTACACGTGTTTTTACATCAGAAATAATTGGAATGTAGCAAGTTGCTCTGACATTTCAAGATCTTTCTATGAATTCCACTCTACCTGTCATTGACTTTATGTCAAATGAAAATGATGCTAGCTAGCTTGATGAGCGAAACAAATAGTTGGTAGATATTTTACAGGCTGCTTCATTGTATTATGACTGTTAACTTGAAGAATGGTTTACAACAATCTCTGTGTATAAACCGTGAAGCCCAGGGATTTGGGAAATCCTATTCCATTGCTATTCTGAACATAAACACTAGGGCAGGAGGCCTGAGACAGTAGGGCAATTTGTCATCACTAGGCACTCATGTGTGAGAACAAGCGTTGGTACACTCACTTGGTGGCAGAGCAGGAAGCCTACCACATGACTTCACCATCAACAAACGTTCCCATGCATGTATGTCCTCTCAAATGATATGGCTCTTTCCTGGAAGTGATTGATCATTATGCTTTCAGTCTCCATTTTGGTGGCAATCAGCTATTTTTCCCATGACAAGGATTAGCTGGGAGACAGTTGTTTCACAATTGGGTGTCAATTTGAAATACAATCGTATTTTCAATTATGTTCATTTTGGAGAACTTCCAGTGCATCTTGCTCCAAATTCTGGGTGATACATTGTAATTCGGGGAAGTTTGGACAGTTCGTGCTTGTGAGGTTTCCAGTGCTTAGCTCTGCCCTTCAGTTTTATTATTTATTAGTTTATTTAATTTCCATTTTGGTTTTGTTGAAATAGGGTCTTGCTGTGTAGCCCTGGCAGACCTTAAATTGACAGAAATCCATTGGTATACTGAGACTACAGGTGTGAACCAGAATCATCTTGAGCAATGTTGTGCATCATTTTAGATTGGATGCTGTTCCTGCTGAAGCATAGGTTGGTTTTGGTACTTTGTAGCTCCGGATCTTTAATGGCTTTCCCTAGCACTTTCTCCAGTTCACTTTCCCCACTTGTTTTCTTTCAGTTGTTTTCACTGCAAGAAATGGCCCTCTCTGCTTCTTGTCTTTACATCCTCTGCTTGTTAAGTCATAGAATAACTCTTTTCCAGGAACTGTTTTGTTGTTCTTACAGATACTGCATCTCCAATGCACCTCATCTTCTATGCATTTTAAAATTTAATTTAAAACTTTAAAATTGCTTTTTTTTATCTTATGTTTATGGGTGTTATGTCTGCTTCTCTGTGTATCGTGTGCGCCTTGTGCCTACAGAGATGAGAAAAAGCATTGCACCCCCAAACCCAAGTTACAAATGGGTCTGGGAAGCAAACCCAGGTCCTTAGGAAAATCAGCAAGTGCTCTAATCCATGGAGCCATCTCTCCATTATTCATGGACTAATGTGATACTTAGCAAGTTGTTTTTGATGTGTGTAATAGTCTTCCTCTCCTTCTCTTTTGAGGTCTCATGTTATACCATTATATAATACATACAGTTTACAATTTTTCATTATTGCTTTTTGTTTTGTTTTGTGGAGAGGTAAGATAGTACAAAGTTCATCCATTCTTGCTGAGGCTGTTTCCAGGTTTAACTAGAATCTGATCTCCTTGATGGAAAATCCCATGGAAAACCAGCCAACCCTGTTCTAGGAAGCAAAGGTCAGGATGCCCTAGCTAACTAACTTATCTTAGCCTTTGTTAAAACTGCTTGTTTGTGAGAAACCCCCTCCAGTGCACCACTCAGCTTCTGTTGAAACTGCTTGCTTCAAACTGTTTACTCTGTGAAGCCCCCTGCTCCCCCGCAGCTGCTGAGCGGGATGCCCAGATGAGGACTCTGTCCTTAAAAATCAAGTTCTCCCACAGAGAAACCCTGTCTCGAAAAACCAAAAAGAAAAAAGAAAAAAAAAATCAAGTTCTTGACACTTGGGGCCACACCTCGGTCCCTGAACACTTGGGTGTGGTCCCAGGAATTGAGATTTTTAACTGGTTGTCTATTGTGTCTGAGCGGTCATCTCCAGTGAGCTCCCCTTAACTGTAGTTTCATATTACCATTCCACATGAAAGGCCTTTTCCAGCTGTCCACTGGATTACAAATTTATTGAGGACACGGATTTTACTTTAATCCCACTGGTCCCCTGTAATCTTTAGTAGAGGGTATATAGGTTCCCATGAGCATCTTTAAAATAAATAACAAAAATTTCACTTTTAAATCAGTTAAATAGGAAATTGACTTTGTGATATTTTGTGGTCTTACTACAGAAAATTTTGGAGTAATAAACATTTATTGCTTATTTTTAATGCTACTTATTTTCTGAGATTATAATTGCATAGTTTCTCCCTTCCCTTTCTTCCCTCCAAGCCTTTCTTTGCCCTCTTTCAGATTCTTGGTCTCTTTTCTCATTACTTGTTTATATATACATATGCATACATATTCTAAACACATAAACACACCCTGCTCAATTTACATAATGTTACTTGTATGTATGTTTTCATGATGGATAACCAATTAGTGTGAAGGAAAACTGTTCCTCCAACATGCCTTCTGCTTTCCTTAGTTGTCTATAGCTCCCTTTACAGAATTGAGGCCCCATGGCTTCCCCCACACCTACATGAACATGTCTGTTATCATTCTTGTTAAGCTAATGTTCTTATTTCCACTTTTTTTCCTAAAAAATATTTAGGTGAAACAACCAACCAACCGAACAAACAACCCCCCCCCCTAAAGAACATACATTAATGTACAACAAATTGGACTTTTTAACTTGTGTTATACAGGAATCTTGAAAATAGAATTTCTAAACTGACTTTTCAAAGTGTGGGGACTTCGTAAGATTCTTTTCAAATGTTATGGACAAGCCAGTGTTGCTACGACTTCTTTTTTTTTTTTTTTTTAATTTTTGTTTTTCGAGACAGGGTTTCTCTGTGTAACTTTGGAGTCTGTCCTGGTACTAGCTCTTGTAGACCAGGCTGGCTTCAACCTCACAGAGATCTGCCTGTGTCTGCCTCCTGAATGCTGGGATTAAAGGCGTTCACCTCCACTGCACAGCCCTTTTTAAAATCTTTTAAAGAGATCTTTTTACAGAAAAAAAAAAATAAATAAACCTTACTGTTCAAGTAAGTCTTCTTCATCCACTTACATCATTTCAGAATTTCACAGGATGCTGTTATATGTGAACAATTTTGTTTATAGAAACTAAACTTTATATAAAGTTAATTTTAGAGGCCAATGTAGTTGTCAGTAAAGCTTCCTATGAAAATGGTAAGTTAGAATTTTCTGAGAATTCTTTCATTTGCTGTGGATTCATTCCGTGTTAAGAAAAGTCAGGTTTGATCAAGGAAGATTCCCTGAGAAATCTCCGATAGGAGCGGATGGCCCAGATGTCTGAGTTTTACATCCAGAACAGATTTAAGACTGCTGCCTGAGATGATCAAGCCTCACAGGATACTCCAGTCACGACTTGACCATGATTCTAAATTTTCTTTAGGTCTCCATAAGATTATCAGCTCCCCCAATGATCAGGAAGTTGCCTGAAAAACCATGCCCACATTCCCAAAAAATTGACTATGGATTATTTTTTGTTTGTTTGCTTAGAATGTTGGTTACAAGTTGTTATGGATAATGGTCAGGAGAAAAGCTAAACAAAGGATATTAGATTCAGAGTTCTTGGTTTTTTTTTTTTTTTTTTTTTTAAAGGGGCGAAGTGCTGTGGGACAATGGTCATTTATCCTGTCATTTGTATTATTTTTAATAAAATGTTGATTGGCCACTAGCCAGAAAAGAAGTTTAGGCAGGGCAGCGACCAGGCAGGAAGTAGAGACGGGACAATGAGATCAGGAGAACTCTGGAAAGAGGATTCTGTAGTCTGCAGTTGTGACTCAGCCACAAAAGAAGCAAAATGTGACTTCCTCGCCAAATAAGGTACCATTGTCTTAGCCTCACAGAGAGTGCTGTACCACAGTTCCTGGACCCCTGCATTGGGAGCTCTTTGACTCCCCTCCATTCTACCCAGTGAGGTGAGCATGTCCTTGGACCTCCGGACCTGGATCCCATTGGATCATCCCATCTGTAGTATTTTTCTTGCTGCATTGCCAGAGAGTGATTTAGTGAACAGATATCTGACTGGCATGGTAATTATTACTTCCTTGTGGCCCGTGAGAGATTGGTATACCAAGATGGCTTTTACACACCGGTTATAGGCACTATGTACTGAAGATTAATGGATGAATGTAGGGGGCTGATGGACTGAGGCTTGAGTTTAAGCTACTTGCAGGACCCATGTTCTCTTCCAACCATAAGACTGTTTACTGATGTACTGCTTTGAAAAGATAAATTTTTTCCCTCCACTATTGGAAGCCATGGATACCACTCACATCTCTGTTGGTGGTATTTTCAGATAGATATGCCTCAGGCCATCTGAGGGCATTAGACCCTTTGCTCTTACTCATAATATCAGTGATCCTCCATATTGAAAACTTTTCTTAGCATTGTTCTCTGTCAAGCACATCTCTCACTGAACTTTAATCTATATTGGAAGAGCTTTTCCTGGCTTCAGTGGGACTCTTCTTTCTCTGACCATGCCTCATCCCATGACCTTCCACTGTTGGTGATGCGTGGAAGGTGGAGGGAGAAGAAAAAGAGGGCGCAGGGTATGGGCAGAATGCACTCAATATACAATATATACTTGTGTGAAAATTAAAATAAATAATAAGACCAAAAATCAAATAAAGGTTGTTAATGTGGACAGGGTTCTTTATATTCTAGATGAGCCCAAACATAAATAGTACACAGTACATTGACAGTTCTGGGGTAATGATGCCCATCTTTTTCAGAGGACAACTTATCACCTAGCTATCTGTGGAGGGAAAATATGTCTTCAAGTGGCCCA
Source organism: Alexandromys fortis (assembly GCF_014885135.2). Lineage (NCBI taxonomy): Eukaryota > Metazoa > Chordata > Mammalia > Rodentia > Cricetidae > Alexandromys > Alexandromys fortis. Next base: position 46,970,332 of record NW_026067949.1, read on the forward strand.
AGAACTTATGTGTCCCTTTAGACATAGTTCACGACCCTTGCTGCAGTTTGAATGCATCTCCTGAATGAATGAAAATGTTGAAACCTCAGTTGCAAAGGAAATGGTGTCAGAAAGTAAGAACTAATAAAATAAAAGAAAGTTGTGCCATGTGGGGTGGAAAATGAATGATTAATGTGCCTGTTGTAGGGCTGCATTCTATAAAGCAAGAGTTTGACTTCCCTTATTTCTCTTTGCCCGTCTTTGCCCTTCTATCATGAGATGATGCAGCAGGAAAGTCCTGGCCATTGTCAGTCCATGACCTGGGATACCCTAGATTCTAGAACTGTGGGACAGTAATTTTGCTTATTATAAATGGTCCCACGTTGCCCTACTTGCAAAGAAACCCAGTGCATAGTAACTGAGATGTGCTGCTTGTCTGGAGAAGAATGTTCTTTTTTCCTCTGTGTGTCTCTACAAAGAGGGGGTGGGCGGGCATCGACCCTCGCTTCAGTAGGCATAGGATTGAAAATGTTCTTAAGAAGTTTCAAACTAAACAAAATTCTAAAGCAAAGTACCTATAAAAATGACATTAAACAAGTTGCTAATTCCTTCAAGTGGCAGATAGGTTTATTTGGCAGCATTATGGAAGCTGAGCAGTGCCCCTGGGCAGCACTACACCACTCTTATTGCTCATGAGATTTCTAAATTTACAAAGTACAAACTCTCGTCTACACTACATCCCAAGTGTGACGTCTTACAGTAGGCTGTCAGCAAATATGTGGAAAGAACAACAGGTGCTTCATGTATGGCGTTGAAGTGTAAGCCATCACTGTCAAATGAACAACATGCAACACACCCTTAGTTCTTAGCGCTGCTGTTCACCATCTCTTTAATTGGGGGAAAAAAGCATTCCCTTTACCACATTTTAGTACACAAGGTTTCTTAGAATTCAAGTAGCTCTGGGGATGTCTTCATGAAGTCAAGCTTTATTCTTGTTCCCCTCTTTTGGAGAAGGACTGACTCAGACTTCAGTGAGAATAATGTTTAGTGTTGTTTTTATGTCCCATTATCTGTCCTCAGTCATCTCACTTGGAGTCTTTGCAAGCGCAGGTGTACAAATAGACTTGTTTTTCTTTAAGGAGAACCTTGCCCTGAGCAAGCCTCTGCACAGTTGTGCGCTGCACCTGCAGCAATAAAACGCAAGAGAGATAATGGGCTGAATTTTAATCACTCGGTGCCTTGTTACATATTCACTATTTGAAAGCTTTTCTTTTATTGTGCAATGGTTAGTGAAAAGGGCAGTGTTGCTAGTTAAGCCAGTGAATGGCTCAGGGAGTGATTTTACACCAGGGAATGACTGGTGTCTCCTGTAAAAATAGCAGAATCTTCCGTTAGTGTGAAAAAGTCTGGTAAACAAACTCGATGACAACTGACTTCATCAGAAACACTTCAGATGTGTGGATATGCATTGGAGTGTGGAGGCCATTGGGTTTCTGTCCAAGTACACACAAAAAGGAGTTATTTAGTCATTAGCCAATGCCTTCTTTGTACTTCGTTAGGTTGGACACCAAAGACGGCTTAATTAGTTTAATGTAGAGCCTTCGACTTGCTTGCTTCTAATTCTATTTGATTTTCATAAAACACAGGCATGTAAGGACAATTAATGGAAAAAGAGACCCTGGATTTTCAAAGAGATCAAGAAAGGCTATATAAGGGAAAGTTTAAAGAGAGGAAAAAAGAAGGGGTAGATGATGTCTTAGGGTTACTGTTTCTATGATGAGATGCCATGACCAAAAGCAAGATGAGGAGGAAAGGGTTTACTTAGCTTACATTTCTGAATCATAGTCCATCACTGTAGGATGTCAGGACAGGGACTCACAAAGAATTGAAACTGGAAGCAGGTGCTGATACAGATGTGAGGGGTGTTGCTTACTGGCTTGTTCCCTATGGCTTGATGAGCCTGCTTTCTTATACAACCCAGAACCACCAGCTCAGTGTTAGCATTAACTACAATGTTATGGACCCTCCATCACCAGGAGGTTTTAACAGACAGAAGGAATAGTTGCAAACTTGCATGTGAGACTTAGACATATATGTTTCTGTACAAAGCATCATATTTTCAAAGTTAGATTTAATTTGCTCTTGAAGGACTAAAACCCATTTTACTCTAGAAAATCAATTGTACCATCAGCTTTGTTGATACTTTCCCAAACCAAGAATGTGCTAAACAGCATTTAGGTATCTAAATGAGATAGAAAATACATCATAATTCATGACTGATGGCATTTTAGGATATTTTATTTTTATTTAAACATGTTCTAATTCTTAGAATTTGTAATAAAGCAAGGAATGCTATATGCTTCAATTTTAGATATTTAATAGCAGATTTAACCTTTATATTTCTCTACAAGTTCAGATTCTTGATGCATCTGTTATTTTCATCTGCTGATATTAATTTATAATGCTCTCTGAATAGTTATCATTTCTTACTTATTATATACATGTAAGTTAAAAAGTAAAAACTTAATAATAATTTTATTTGAATATTGAATAATAATTTTATTCCATTTCTCCTAATAATTGATAAAGTAATTTCATAGGCATCAAGTCACAACAGCAACCAACAATTACCAAAATAAAATGAATGATTGGTTTGGTCAGTGACTGTGAAGTGGGCCTACACCTTATCCAGCTCTTATTTCTTCTAGAATCTTTTCTGATAATCTTCCTTGGCTCTCTGAGTTTCTTTCATCAATGAATGTCATTTTCTTTCTTGTTATTTCTAAATCCTATGGAGTTTCTACATTCATCCTGTAACCATGTCTATCCATTCAGTACCTCAGATTTTGCACCTTAAATTGGAAAATGGACTAGGACTAGTTTTGTCTGTTTCCTATAAGATGATGTGAATAGGATTACATTCCAGGGACTAATAGTATAAGTTTAAATGACTCTTGTGAGGATGGGAAATGGCTGGAGTTACAGAATCTGAACTCTTGCTATTATATAAACAGTGCCTTCATTTTTTTAATGAATTGAATTAATTATTCTAGGTATGTAATGCATAAATGAAACAACAAAATCAACTTTGCATCCTTTAAAGTGAAATCATGAGTGGAAAAAAAATAATATTTCCAGAATTATTTGCGCTCCATATAAGTGTGGCTATTTTTCTTGGCCTCGAACATTTTCCAACTAAATTAGGCTCAATTCCACTTGACTGTGTTTGCAGAAAGAGCACGGGGTTATTTGTGGGATGAGTCTTTACTAGTTCAAGCCCTTGGACAGTACAGAGTGCAAAGGTGAAATCTTAGCACTGTTTTCCACACGAGCTCTTTCTGGCAAATGGCCTAGGAAACTTCTGAAATATTTCCGTTCATTTCACCCAATATTCAGCTAATATAAAATCAGTCATCAGTTGTGACTAATTAGTTGCTCTGGAGTTATTTATCTGAATAAGATGACCCTATTAATTTTGTAGAAAAAATAAGGGCATATTAACTGAACAACTTAAGTGAACTCCTTCGTCTAAAACATTGTATGTGTGCCTAAGTATATGAACTATCTTAGAAATTATATTTGAGTTAAGATACGGAAACATATGAACATATACCTCAGTATAAAAAGCATAACATCATGATAGAGATTTCTTGGGAGTATTTCTGCTTTAATTTCACTTAATTATATGTTTCTCTTGCATTCCTACTATGCCATCAGCATTCTTCACTTATTAATTAATTTTGGTGAATATGGTGCTGAAATATTATGTCATTTCAAACTATAAATTTAGCTTTATTAAAATCTTAAATAACATTTAGGTAGTGAAGACTCCATTTGGTTATGGCATGACCATAATTAGATTTTATAAACATAAAATTGGATTTTTAAGAATGTGAGCATGCTATGAAATGTGCAGTAACTAAAAAACTTTCTGGTTCAGTCTTTGTATCACTTTTCATAGAATTAAATACTGCTTCTTTAAAGAAGCTGGGTTTTGATTAACAAATGTAATTTCTAATATTTCATTATGAATTATGCAAAGGGCCATATTGTAAATATGCAACTTTTGAGATAAAGTAAATAATGTTGGTATTAAAGAGAGCATTAGGAATGAACATTTTATATTGTATTTCCATATTTTCCATATGTTATTATTCTCTGAATTTTATATCAATGTCACCTAGAAAAATGAAGCTTTGATAACTCCCACATCTTTAATGTAACTGCCCACAAAAATGATAATCATAGAACAATTGACTATTTTAAATTTTACATGAATAAATGAGATTAATTTAATTATTGTTTTTATACTATGTATAAACTATGTACTAGGCATGGTTCCAATGACTGATAATTCATTAAATACTAGGAAGAAAATAATTCATGTTATAGGAAAGCCACAGATTGTCAAGCCCTGTGGCCAGACGGCAGCCCAGCTCCTGCTTGAGTCGTGGCAGTCAGGCACCAATGCCCTTTTCTTCCCCCCACAACACCCTTTTCACTTAGTTTTTATATTTCTCTCTACTCCCTCCCCCTGCAATTTCCCCCCTCTAGCTCTTCTTTATCAGTCTCATTTGACTCATCCTCTTCATCCTCTTAATTCCTTAATCTTGTAGTCCTTTGCAGGCAAGTCCTTGCACTCTGCAGGTTGCCATCATGGCACCTCTGATTTGTTAACTGGAAACTGAATATGCCCTTTAATGACACCTATTTGGTTGTTCCCGTTTAGCACCAGGCTCATTACCAGACTGAGTATTTTACAAGTCCTTCTGACCACACATACACCTTCACTCTGAGAATCCCTCCCAGATCTGCTTACCCTACAGATTTTCTACTGGAGCAAATGGCAATCGCAGCCAAACAGCTGAAACTCACTTGCTTCTCTTCTCTCCCAGCACGTCTCCAGTCCATTGTCTTTCAGCTCTCCAGCTTGACTTCCTGGGCTGCGACTACCTGTGCTTCTTTGCTATTCCTCGTGTACTCCAGAGTCACTCAGACCCAGAGCCTCTTACCAGGAAATCAGTCTGCCCCCCACCCCAAGCACTTGGCCTATTCCTCACTTTTTTCAGGTTGTTTTTCCAAATTCTGCTCTGTGGGACCTCTGAATAATACAGTGAAAGGTTCGTTTCTATCCCCATAATGCAGCTACCTCTATCTCATTTGCATATTTGATTGAATTAATCCGAATTAAATAAACTGTGTATTTCACTTGCTTTGTATTTATTCGTGGGTCATAACCCCACTGAAATGAGTACTCTGTGCAGGGATTTTCATCTATTTTTTTCACTACCTGGAAGATGAGCATAGAATCCCAGCAGCACAGAAAGCACCCCTCAAAAGGCTTTTCCGTCCTCCCTCCCTTCCTCTGGCTTCACACTCTGCTCTCACACCCTTGCTATCCCCTCTCTCCACCTTCTTTTATGTGTTCTCTTCTCCTCCTTTCTTTTCTTCTCTATCTTTATTCTTTCTCCTTCCCTTTTTCCTATTTTTCTGAGCTGGCTCAAAGTAGCCCCTGAGTTGGGGCCAGTTTTCCATTTCTAGCTCTCTGTTTGCGTTGGCAAGTCACTTGGTTACGTGGAAAAGTCCCTGTGTAGTTTTCCTGAGCTCTGGGCTGCTTGAGACTTCTTAGAGATGCCCCTTAACATGGTGGGTCCCCTCTCCTTTGCCCAGATGTTTGAAGTTTTGCTTGATGACAGTGCGGTAATCATTGAATGCTACTGATATATATCTCAGAAAACAAATCATTCCCTGGGGAATGGCTTGTTTCTCTAGCGAAGGTCCAGGCTGTTCAGCACTGATGTGGTTCTGCCGGGTGCTCCTTTATATATTCTGATGCTGCATTACATTTACAGACTGGGTTCTGTTCTCTGTGCCGCTACAGTGTAAGCTCTATGGACACAGGGACCTTTCTTGAATACTGAGGCCTAATTCATGAGATGACCATCATTGGTACTGATGAGTGCCTGAACATCACTTGTAAATATAGATAGGAATATGGAAAAGCAGATTCAAATGGAAGCCATGCTGTGAAAATAGGCTACCAGAAGTGTGTAGTGAGAACACACAAAAGTCTATTTATTAATTTATTAAGGGGTGGAATGGAAAAACATACAAACACAGAGCAAAACAGGCACCACTGCTGATCCAGTTGCCATCGTCCTACAGTTCTGCCCAAGGGAGAAGAGGACCGACTACAAGGCTTGTTCCTGCTCAGACCACCCAAGGGAGAGAGAGCACGTGACTCCCTTCTCAGTTTTATCTGTTCATGTATTTAGAGAAAACCATGCCCAGAGGGCTAGTCACCCCAAATATTATTGGTTAAATGGATCAAGCTCCCACAATATTTTTTTTCCTAATTAAGACATTTCTAATCCTAACATAAAACTATACAGAATAAGAATAACTATCAAGTATTGTCCAGAAGAAAGAAGAGGTAATGATACAAACCTCATTTGAATGGCAAAATATCTTTAACTTACATCAATATACAAAATATTCTATTCTATTTGAGGTTGAATGAAACCTCAACGAATAAGAACACCAAACAAAGAAACATTCTGAATGTCGAGGCTGGTCGGGTGTCACTTTGGGGTGACATCTGTCAGGGTCCGGCCTTAACAGGTTGATAAGTTCCAAGGTAGGGGCATGTGGATTAGAAATATCAGGCAGAAAAAACAGAGACACTAAAGAAAAGGACAGAGACACAGAATGGAGTTGGAAGGGTAACCCAGTGAATACTGAATTTGCCTACATTTATTTTTTATATGCTTTATATACTCCAAACCAAAATGGGAGGGGAGAAAGAAGGCAAAAGCCTGCTTTACCATGATACAAAGAACAAACAGAGCAATTACCATTTCAATACTCGAAACACCCAGTAACTATGTCCTGAGTTAAGTATTCTGTTGTTTAACAGGACATGCAGTGACCACACCTTAGGCCAAGCATCCTTTAGGCAGTCACTCCCTGGGTCAAATCTGCCATAACCTTGAAGTAGCAAGAATAGACCTGAACTCTCTGACCTTTGGTCAAAGTGGAGCAAATCCTCATCCATGGGCTCTGACACAGACCACTGGTAATTGACAAATCACAGAGGCTACTCCAATGGCTGTCTTTTCTGAAGTGTCTCAGCCTTGTACCTAATAAGCTCTTAGCTAAGATATGAGAAGATTGTAACTGTGACTACCTAGACTTCAACCCGACCTGAGAAGGAAAGTAATATTACCCCAATAAGCAGGAAGTGCAAGCAAGCGACTTCCAGAAGATGCAAGAAATGACAGAAACCTTTGGACTGCCTGCACAGTCACCCAAAGTTCTTCTGTAATGTTGAGGCATTCAACTTTAGCTATATCTGACAGACCATTTTTAGAAGTAGGAAGATTTGAAAGACTGTCCTACCCTGTCTTGGACAATAAAGTAGATTAATATATCTACTTTTAAACTAAATTAGCAACTATCAGTTTTAGATAATTTGTATTTGTGTAGATTTTTATATATTGATAAAAATGTAAAATTATTTTTCTATTCCTGTTTAAGATAATTTGCATATTGATACAAATTCAAAATTATATTTGTCATATTGTATATATGATTCTAATTTTGTTTAAAATAGTTTTGTATATTGATACAAATATAAAATTATTTTGTCATACTTCTACTTCTGTTTAGAATATTTTGTATATTGATGTAAGTTAAAGATATTTTTGCCATATTGTACTATACATTTCTATCTCTGATTAAGATATTTTTACATATTGTCACAATTTTAAGGTCATTGTCCTTATGTTGTACAGCTGTTTAAAGATTGTTTAATTCTATAATGTGAAGTTTTAGTTTTTAAGATTCATAGATTATTAAGAATTACAGGTTAATATTCACCCATGTTTGCCATACTTATGGTTATGTTAGTTAGAATTTTTTATATGCATTCAATATTCTATATGGATAGGTAATCTTTAAACAATTCAATGATCTATAGAATATGGCATTTAAATGTTTTTATAACTTAGAACTCTGTTAGTATGAGACATGACTGCTTCTTCCCATTCTCTGACTAAAAGGAGAGAGAGAGAGAGAGAGAGAGAGAGAGAGAGAGAGAGAGAGAGAGACTACCTCCTCAGTTTTATTTGGTCACATATTCAGACAAAACCACACCATAAGGCTAGTCAGTCCAAACGTCATTGGCTAAACAGATTGAGCTCCCACACCAGAAGTGAGCCCTGGTTCTTCCTTTCATTTGTTTTATCTATAGTAATGTTTATGCAAAAAGTCTTTGTTATTATTGGCAATTTTTTCTTACAATGGATAATCTCTTTTAAGATACATTTGTGCATGGTAGTGAGAGTATGAAGTAGAAAGCAGAGGAACAAGGGTGTTTGACTCCGTATCATTCCTAGATTATTTTTATTGGTGATTATTTTTTTAAAAAAGATAACACATAGGGTTCAGAAATAGCTTGGTTAAGTGCTTATTGTGAAAACTCATGGGCCTGAATTTCTATCTCCAATCTCCCCAAACACTCTGGTGTTGGAACTTGTGTCTGCTTGGGGGGCTGAAACAGACAGATCCTAGAAGCTTGCTGGACAGCTTGTCTAGCCAAATTCATGATTTCCAGATCTAGTAAGTGACCAAGTCTCAACAAAGAGGTGGATAGTGATTGAGGAAGATGCATTGACATCTAACATATACAGACATGATTGTGTGTACACGTGTGCCAGCACACATACATGTGCATGCACAGAAGAGAATTCCTACTTCTTAAACTCATATTGTGGCAGAACATTGAATGACTTTGTCAACTCTCACTGAGCAAAAACTATCACCAAAAAGACTTTTGAAGAGTTCTCCATGTGCAAAAAGAATTGAGCAGTTGTTGATTTTGCATGTTATTGATATTAATTTGCACATCAGTTCTCAAATACAAAAAAAATTGTAAAGTAAAAAATGGTCTCTTAAAGTTCAAGTTGTGATTTCTCCTGAGATGTTATATCCTGGAAACAATTTTATTTTAAAGAAGGCATAATGTCAGGAAGCATTCATTACTGAGTTATTATAATACATGCTTTATGTATATGTGTATATATGTCATTTTCTTCAAAGAACATAAAATTTTATGAATTACACATCACATCAACTTTAGCTGTGTATTGAAAACCTTCTGTGGTGATTCCTGTGTCTTGATTCTAGAAAGGACACAGAACTAAGAGCCTCTGCCTTAAAGACTAGTGTTCCAAGTTCTGTTTTTTTTTAGCTTATCAGGATGATGAATCATTTTTTATTCAAAAATAAAAGCACAAATGGCTTTGATGATTTAAACAAATATTTTCTTTCCATTAATTTGAATAATTTGAAAAAATATCCCAACTTTAGCAAATAATTATACATCACAATTTCATATATGTTTTTAAGCAAATCTTAAGCATGAAATATTTGATTACTGACTTAGCATAAATAAAACCTATAAAATAACAGTCAATTATTTTCTTTGCTCATGGAATAGCAGTTTGATTTGATAAGGTAAAAAGAGAACAACTAAATTTTTTTGGTTTCTTTGAAATTATAAAAGTCTTTGAAAATACATTTGATTTGGAAAAATTTTATTTTCTGTATTCACTAGGAATTCAAAATTCCCTGCTTATTAAGATCACGGCATTCATAAAATACCTAGTGCTTCGTTTTTATGGTACCATTGGTAAAATATGCTGATCTCTTGTTATGGGGCTGAATGTCATTCTTTAAATCTTTGAATAAGGCATGTGATACATACCTGTGATCTCAGTACTTGAGAGGTAGTAGCATGAGGATCTCTGTAAGTCTACAATCTTGTCTATACACCAAGTCCTAGGTCAGCCTGGGAAACAGAGTCCAGCACATTGTCTCACACCAGATTCTAGGTCAGCAGAGTCTAGCACACACATTGTTTCACACCAGGTTCTAGGTTAATCTGGGCAGCAGATTCAGGCACACATATTGTCTCACACCAGGTTCTAGGTCATTCTGGACAGTAGAGTCCAGCACACACAGAATATCAACTGTTCCCCAAATGATATCTAGTCTACTCCTAGCTTGCTGTTGTTTTCCTGTAACATATTAGACACAAATAAACAAATCGTTTATCCTAAACTTGTCATATAAATAGGTTCTCTCAATCTGTTTTCTTTCATTCTCTAATAATTGGAGACCCTTCTGTAACAGGATATGTGCCTGTCTACAAAATATAGAACATTTTTTCTAAGCACCTCTGGATGTGACTTCTTTTAGATATAACCTTCAACATGACAAAGGTTTGTTTCTCCTTTTGCCACTTGTTCCAATCTTGTTGCTTTGAACTAGGTGTTGTGGTAATGAATTGTCATGAATTACCTGGAAAATTAGCAGTATCCCAGAAGTGACAGAGCTGCCTGGAAGTGAACCCAGGCTCCCCAGAAGTACCCTGAGCAGGATGGAAACGAAAAAAGATTTCTAAACCCATCTTCTTTACTTCTTACATTGGAATCTCTGTTATGCCTTCCAATCATATATCTTAATGAAGATTTATTTTCCAGAAACAAGATGCCTTTGAAGGCAAACCTAGATATGTGACATATGATGTTCACCATTTGGGAGATGGGAAAAGAGACATGGGGACTGGAGTCTGGAAAATAGATTTATTTTAAGCACACTGGGGAGAGACATAGTAAGATTGTAGCTTTAAATATCTTAGAAGGCAGAACACAGCTAAAACCAAGCCCATAGCATTACAGGGACTCTGAGGAGAGAAGCAGGATTTGGATGCGTGCTGACTGTTGCTTGCTCTTACGGTGGACTCCTCCAACAAAAATGGACTCAGATAACCGTCAGCCAGCATACAAGCAGAAGTGGAAAGGAATATAAAGCTGCTAAGAAAGTCTCTTTGTGCTGGGTTAGCAAAATAATTTCGCCGAGAATCCTATAATTTGAGGTCTTTAAGGGTTGAAAAAGTCAACTCCTTCTGTACTCCAAACCAAAGCAGTTATAATTGGTGGCTTCAAAGCCACTGCCACAGTAGGAGATAATCATGAGGCTCTGCCAAATTTGGAGCCAGGGCAGAGGCAAAATCAAATTAAGGGTATAGCTTTCCCACCCAAACAAAGTTCGGGTAGCATGTATGTAGTCTCCCCCAACAAAGATAGCAAGCATACAGGATAATAAGAAAAAGACAGGAACCTTTAGGTTTAAAAACTGCATCTAGATTAGATCTTTGGCTACAGTTTCTTACATATGGCTCTAGTCCAAAACAAATTGCCTAGAAGCTTACCAACTTTGTGAGTGAGTTGTATGGATAAAGAACATCAATATTGCCTTCAAAAGCCTGTAATTGTCCAACCTCTAAGGAAATCCCTGGGCTGCCAAGCCTGGAGCAGCCAGAGGCAGGCTGTGATAACACTGATCCTCTACAAGGGGTGATCTGTATAATGACTGCCTGATCATGGCAAGGGAGAAGAAAATACAGGAAAGCGCCATTCTGGGATGAAAACGGGCCTAGAAAGACAAAGGAGAATTCTTAAAAACAAGACCAGGGGTTTCCAGATAGGCCAAACCAAGGGACCCACTCCATGGTTAGACCAACTAATAGTATGTAACTCCTGCCTAGGGGATGTAATTAATCTGTAATTTTCACTATACATTACATTTTTAAATGAGCTTCACAAACACATAATACCTTAAACAAGAAATACATATACACAGTGTAACAAATTGACCTTAAATTTGTATCAATAGACTAAGATCCATACAAATGCAAAGTATTTATTTCTATATCATATCCCCCTTTTTCTTTTGGAAAGTGACCTTTAATCATTTATAATCAACCACCTTTAAATGAAAACAAACATTTACAAACAATCATTTTGGGAATGATGTTTTCTCTAAACTACTTCTTGCTGTTTGTTGGGCAAAGTATTTTTAAGGTTCATAGAGACCTTTCAAGGGGGTTTTGTACCATCAAACCACATTAGCCTGGAAAGAATCCACAGGTTCTCATCTTCTGTGAAAACAAAAGCAGAACCTTTTTTCTAAAGTAACATATCCTTAGATTCAAATTTTGAAGTCAAGATACCTTTACAATATATATGTTGGTTTAGCTTAACCGTCCTTAGATTCAAATGTCTCTCTGTAGTCAAAAATTTCAAAGAACACACAATAACTTGCATAATCCAGACCCTGTGTGTATATTCCATCTTCACTTGACTTATTTTTCTATTGCTTTTTAATATTTATTATCTTTTCTCTTTTAATCTATGTCTGTCTTTTTTACTCTCTTTAAAAGCTTTGTTTTATTTTTTATAACTGTCTATTCTCTTTTTCTTCTCTCTCCCAAGCCTATGTACATTTTTAAAACACACTATGACCAGTTCAGTGTTTTATTTCTGTCCGAATCTGTCTTTATTATATATCTGTAATCATTTTCTGACGAGCAGAGTTTTTAAAATGCTAAGCGGTGTGGCTACTGTGTCTCTGGAGGCTGTCTCCACCTCTCTCAGCCTTTCAGTGTGGCAGAGGTACTTTTAACACCAGCTCTGTAAGCCAGGTTCACTGATCCAGCTCCAGGGACATGGCAGGTCTGTAGAATGACCTCCGAAAGGAACCAGAGCCATTAATGCTGCTAGTACGTTTTTTGAGACAGGGTTTCTCTGTAGCTTTAGAGCCTGTCCTGGAAGTAGCTCTTGTAGACCAGGTAGGTCTTGAACTCACAGAGATCTGCCTGCCTCTGCCTCCTGAGTGCTGGAATTAAAGGTGTGTGCCATCACCACCCGTCTCAGGAAACCATTTCTTAAAGCAGTGGCACCTCTGCTTGTGTCCCTGCAAACAGAACCTATCTGAAAAAAATTGTGGCTACCAAGGAACTGCACTTGGTACCCGGTTTTGTGGATCTTGAAGCCCTTTTATCTTTTCTTAATCTATTTTTTTCAGGTCTTATGTGGGTCCATGCCCCAGACAGTGGGAACCAATTTGTTGGGGTACAAAAGAGTTCCATAGTAGCCCTAAATGGAGTATAACAAAGGTTGTTTTATCTGGGGGTAAAGTCACAGAATAGTGATCCACAATCCTCTGCTTGCTCTAGAAACTGGGACTGCATCTGGCAGTGAATGGACTCACTCACACCGTCTGTCTGCATTTATAGTACCCAAGGTCATGTCCAAAGCGGCCAACATTCCAAAGGCCGATGGCTGGATGGCTGAAGGAGTTCCTACAGCATTCGCTCATCTGTTTGTCTTCTTTTTATTTAGTTTTGAATCTACCAATGAGATGATTTAAATTGATCAGTTTCTCTCTTTTAGAAATGACCATCTCCTATTCTTTATCTGACTGACTTAGGAGCCTTAGGTCCACTTTTCATCTTCTTCCACTGGATAATTCATCTCAGATAAAACTTTGGTTTTTCATCTTAATTTTTTGAAATATTTTTGTCATGTTTCTCATTAGGTATTTAGAGTATTATAACATTTTCACTATTTTACTTGTGATTTCTTTTTGTTATATTAAGTGAAGTATTTTTTCCAATTTCTCAGCCATGTTCAGAAAAGCTATTTTTTGTATATTTATTTTTTTATTTACAACTATTTACTTTATATAACCTCAGTTTCTATGTTCTTTAATTTACATACTGATTTATTTTTTTTGTAATTAGCAGAACTCTACAGAGAAAGGTAAAGGCTCCCCCATGGGCTTTTGGAAAGCCTAATGCATCAGATAGGGAGGGGATGGAAGGAGAGGAGGGAGGGGAAACAGGTTGGTTTGTAAAATAAATGAAAAAAAGTTATTTAAATAAAAAAGAAAGGATAAATATCTTTTAAAAAGTCTTTAACCCAATTTAAACATTATACATATATAAAAACTTAAGATGATAATCCATTGATATATACCATTTATGTTTTATATGTTAGTTAAAATAAATTAAGATTTGCCTTATTGAAAAAAAATAGTTCCATTCTCTTTCTTAACTAGGTTTTGATCATCTTATGTGCGTTACGGATTATAGTTTTAACAACCTTTCTTTCATATTTTGACAGCACCTTCTCCCTGCCTCATTTCTCACTTTCCCGTTCAGTTTTTTATATTTTTGTGAGTTTAACTTTTTTTTTAACAGTACAGATCATACCAAGACCTTCTCTTACTCACCCACACTCTCGGCAGAGGTGAGTTTACATTTCCGGGCCTAGCATCCAGGGCGGTCTTTTAAGTAATATGTCTACAGCACTGCAGCCTGACCTGTTCCCACTCATGCTACGCAGTCCAATAGTTCATGTGTTGGCAGCCCAGACTCTGAAGAATCTGTCCACACACCCATGCTGCCTCCTCTAGTGTTGTCTGTAGAAGTCCTTCTGCCCTCCTTGTCCCACTTTGTGTCAATCTTGTCTTTTCTCAACAGCCAAATGGTATTTTATTTGCTTTCCCTCTGAGCAAACATTTCCTTTACCTCTGGTGCTTCTTTTCTGTCCTTCTGTGATGTAGACATCAGCAGCCGTGTGGGCAGACGTATCAGATGATCTCAGAAGTGGCATTATGCCCTGCCGACTTAATATTGTTTATAGCCTAAAAAATGCCAAGTTCCTTCTGGTATTCGTTTTATCCCAAGTTCTAACTCTCATTCTGGTCACAAAACAATAGCTTTTAAAGGGCCATAAATTTAAAAGAAAGCAGGGAGGGAGATATGAGAGGGCTTAGGGTGAGGAAAGGAAAGGGAGAAATGCTGTAATTAAACTTTAATTTCAAAAATAAAAAAAATTTAAACATTTTATAGAAAATGAATGATATGTTTAGTTTTACTTATTTTACATTGCTATTTAATGTAGCATTCTTCGGTAGTAAATATAGTTTATGTTTCATAATATAAACATGACCCTTAATGTTAAACAATTAGTGCTAAACATTGAACATTTAGGTAAGTTTAGAATTATAAAACTTGGCAAGATCTTTGTCCTTCTAGTAAATACCATTCTGTCAGTTAAAGACATTGACTCAGTGGCAAAAGCTCACTTTTTGCTGTAGAAAGTCCTACAGCCAGTAGTTACCTGCCCACTGGGGTGTGGCCTCTTATACTATTCATGTCGATGTAGAGCATGTGCCTGTCTCTTCTGATTGTGGGGTTCGGTTTCTCATCTCCATTCAAGCATTCTGATTTGTGAGTTATACCCCTGAATGAATAACCATCTATTTCTCAATTCTGAGCTAGTGTGGGATTTCTTTTAAGCATCCTTCTTCAACTTTTATTTATTTCTATTGATTTTTCGAGACAGGGTTTCTCTGTGTGTAGTCCTGGCTGTCCTGGAATTGCTCTGCAGACCAGGCTGGCCTCAAACTCACAGAGATACACCTGCCTTTGCCTCTTGAGTACTGGGATCAAAGGCATGTGCTACCACTGCCCAGCAATAACTAACTGACTTTTATTGTTAGTTAAAAATATTTTTAGGATTCAAATGGTCAAGCTTAAAATATCCTAATTAAATTATGACAGGTTTCATGTAGAAAAGTGTCCCAAGTCCACGTCCTGAAGAGAGCACTTACTCTGGATGGCGAGGCACAGACCTGTAGCCAGACACTGCTGTGAGTTGTCATCTGGGCTCATCCCCTCACAGTTATAACTAAGCTAAAGCATCAAGACATGCAGCTTAAGACCTTCTTGGAAATTAAACAAAGAAAAGTGTTGCACATCCTCTTCCGGCACACTTTATAAGTCCAGCCAAACTCAGTCAAATCAGCAAGGCATGAATTATAACACTTGTTTTTTCTCTCTCTCTATTTTTTTTGTAATTTTCAAAAAAAGATGCAGAAAATGTCTTCCTCACTTTTCTACCTCAATCTGCTTGTGATTTACATTGCAATGTTCACTAATGAAATTTAATTAGGCTGATAAAAGTGAAACTTTACGTTTTCTTGCACATCTATTTTTTACTGAATTTTTGCATTGAAATTATTTAATTTTTAGCTTTATTGTTGTTTAGCATCATCTACTAGCAGTTATTTATAAGTGAAACAGAATTATTTCCTTTATTCTGCTTTAATTCTAGCTTTTTATGGTTCCTAACTGGTTGTTGATACAAAGGAAAATTCAATTATGCATGTCTGGTTCTTGACAAAATTTCATTATTTTTTTTATTTAGAAGTTGAAATGATTTCTTTATGATAATAAATGATTACTGAATAATTTAATTTTTTATTAAAGGAGATTGTATGACCTCTAGTATAGTCAGAAAATTGAATTTTAGAAAAAAAACATTTCATTGGTATTATTTTCATAGTACTTACCTGTATATAGAAGATAAGAACACTACCACTGTGTGTGCCCTGAGATCATTTAGCATTATCATTATATGCTTATATTTTCTGGTTTGATTTGTATTATGACATTAGATATAATCATTTATTAATATTTTTAATCTTTCTGACATGTGATCATTTTTAAATGTTTTCTCATAATGCTAAAGCCTGAAGAAAAGTTCAATAGTTATTTTTCTGAAGATAAAAGAGCCCATAATCTTCTTAAGTACTTTGTGTTCAATTTGACTTACTATTTTAGATATTAATCTCTTACCATACATACATCTTTCTTCATAAAGCTTGGAAGTTATTAGAAAAATCTGTCACCACCTGTGGAGTTTAATTTGTAACTATAAAAACTTTTTTTTATTATTTCCAAATAAATCTTTTATTTCTATAGCTAAATTAGTTTGATGAGAATATATAATAAAAGTCTAGAACTAAATAAATTGTGTTTGCTAAATATTTTAGAAACTGTTGTGTGCAATCATTAACATTGTCATCAAATTATATTTGAGGCTCTGTAAGCTGGATTGATGAGCAAGTCCAGGAAATAAAGGCTGGAAGAAAAAAATGATGGATACAAAGGTGTTTTTTAGCTCCCCAAGCTGTTAAATAACCATATCATTTACCAGCCCATATAAAAACTGTCACTACTACAGTTGATGCCAAAGAAGAAAAGAGAATTGGGAACTTCCAGTTCTCTAAAACACTAACAGTAAGTGTGACAGCATCCATACCAAATATAATAGAAAAGAGAGTGTAGACTAATAAAGTAAAGCTTCACACAGAAGCAGTGACTGGGGGTTGGAGAAATGGTTCAAGCAAGAATGAGGACTAGAGTTAGATCCCCAGAATCCATGCAGAAGCCAGGGAAGCATGGTAGAGAAGGGATTCCTGGGGCTAGCTAGATAGCCAGACTTACAGAAGAGAATCAGGAACTGGAAGTTCAGTGAGAGACCCTGTCTCAAATGAAAAGTGGAGAGCAGTCGTATCAATGGTAGAAAAGTGCACAGAACAATTGTCCTCAATTATCATCCCATTGCTTAGCACCTCAATGTCCTCCCTAAAACAATGTTATTTGTTTTTTTCCCAAGGTAGCTGCAAGGAAAAAAAAAAGTTAAAAAGGATTAAGAAACACTTGAAACAAATAAAATATTAAGAAATCAGCGGGTATAATTTTTGCACTGATAGCCTATGTTAGGTTGAATATGATGTATATATAAGATTTACTTCAAAATTTCTTTAAAGCATTTTATTAAAATACAAGTGGGAGGATAAAAGACCATTGTCCCTCTGCAAGCCCAAATGGATGAATAGATAAAAGCAAAGGAAACTCTCAGAAAGAATATTTATAGTTACAGGAAAAATGTATTTTTAAGAATTATTGAAGAAAACTTTCAATTTAAGAATTATTACACTTGAATTATAAATTAAATGGAATATTTGAGTTCTGGTAATTCTGGAAGAAAGATTTCTAGGAACAGGAAGAAACACTGTTATTTGTTATTGCCTGCTTGTTTGAACGAGATTCATCAGTGGTGATGCTATGGAACATTGAAGGAGTTCATTACAGTCTCGATGAGCACCTCCTTCAGTCCATTTCAAACATAAGGCCACATTATGTTCTTAGTGAAAAACTGAACAACTTGAAAAAGTATCATTTAAGTTAGATATTACAAGATCTTCCATGATATTTTGCATTATATTTATTTTATAAACATAAAATATAAAGAAAATTCAATATTTTCCATTAGGTACATAAAGATACCTCCAAAGCCGCTTTTATGAAAAACTTCACCCTCCCTGTGCTACTACAAGTAAAGGTTGTGAATGAACTTCTTTGTTATTTATCAGGGCAGAAGAGCAAGGCAGTAGCTGGTGAGATGGCAAGTTCTGGCAGAAACAGTCTTAAAAGTAGGTTTTCTTTACGAAGGTGGTGGTCTCTAAATCACTTAAAGACTGTTTACGTTTCTAGAAATGGAGTCCTAGAGGAAAGCATTGGAAGGTTAGTGTTACTGTCTCTGATTTGTAGAGGCCACAGACTCATAGCCTTTCCTCTTTGTGATCTCATTCTTCATGACTTCATGTGTCCAAGTTTCCTCCTAGCAATAGGCTTGTTTAAAGGTTCTGTTTTGAATAATATTCAGGTTCTGGGGTCAAGGAATTAGCATTTTTGGCAGACACAAGTCAGTACATCATAAGGATTAATTAGTGCAATCCAGTATGAGTATATTGATTATTTTTTTTCCAATAGAGAAATGATTTTCACATTATTCAGTATTGATAAACTCAGTACTGATAGTCGTATCTGGTACATAGTGAAGGTGAGATTATCTACTGACAATATTTTTGTTGAAACTAAAATTGTCTTAACACTTTTCTTAAAGTCTGCTTTTAATCATTTGACAAGATAAGATTTATTTTTTTTTTCATATTTTAAGATTAAAATTTTAACTTTAGTTTCATGTAGGGTTATGTGTGTGCATGTGTATATCTTTGTGCCTGTATGTGCTCAAGTGAGTGGAGGGACTCTCGAAGGCTAGAAAAGCATGTGGGTCCCTTGGAGCAGGAGTTGCAGGCAGTTGTATGCCGTCTGACATGGGTATTGAGAATCATGTTAGGGTCCTATGCAGCAGCACTGCTCAGTCTAACCATTGAAACTTCTCTCCAATCCCTCTTCCCTCTTTTGACAACACTCTACACAATGGAAATTCAAGTGGTAGAAGGTTTAGTCTAAATAAATACCCTCCTCGCTTTTCTTATTTACCCTACAAAAACTGTGCTCTTGGCAAAATGGAGTCTAATTAAGAACTGATCACCCTGCATGATGATGCTCCCAGTAAGTCTAAGTTCTGTGCCTCCGTCTTGGAAATGTTTTCCTGGGAAACTGACTTTTACTAGTTCCTGTAGTAAACACATACAGGTGCTAGGGTTATTACCTACCACCTTATGTCTTCTGGTAGGCAGGTACACAATTCCAGCTCCAAACATTCAGTAAGATGAAAAAACAAACAAACAAACAAAAAAAACAAGCCGGCTGCAGACCTAGAATGGAGATTCCCAGAAGCCCTGAGCACTTCTTTGCTATGTTATCCTGATAGCTGATGCATTTTAGGTCCTGACACAATAAAGCCTGCCCCCTGCCTGAGCGTGCAGCCATACAATGATGGTGGGTGCACTAAGATGTGTGTTATGATCTTGGTTTCGTACTTTCATTAAAGGAACATGTAACCTTTGCCTGGTTCTGTGGATGTCCTTCAGTCAATCACATCATCCTGTTGGGACCACCAGAACTTCAGCTACTCATTTTATTCCATACTTACTTCTCTTCGTACCCACCCACAGAATAAATTATAGGACATGTGAATCCAAATTAGTTTTTTCTGGCTACTGCCATTTCTGGGAAAGAGAAGAGGATAGGGTTACTTTTAGAATTTCTTCTGAGAATTTATTGGTCTCTTAGGTTTGTAAAGGCCATGGATATTCTATATGGAACTGGCTATGTTATGTTAACAGGCTACTATTAGGGTAAAGTCTATTGTAAAATATATCTGATGGTTGGTTGGTTTTATATGGTAGAAATTTAATGCCCTTTTGGAGCTAAAGCCACTATTGTTAATATCCTTAACATTGAAAACGCTGTCAAACCAGGCTGAACGAGAACAATGTGGTACAACAATAAGTTTGAAAAATAATGTAATTAAATTATTATATTTACTTGATTACTTGTTAAGCAGTAGAAATTGTGGGGGTAGATTATGGGATTTGTTTGAAGGGATATAACACATTTCCCCAAATGAAAACATCTGTTCGTGTTGGTGTTTTCCATTAGTCATCTTCAGAGATGTTAATTTAACTTAAAACAATTCACACTCTTCTGTTGATGATTAATTTCAAAATGATGTTTGCATTATTAGTTGAAGTCAGAGACACCCTGAGAAATGGGAGTGAAAACAGATGGCTGGATCATGCGTGTGGTACTTTGTTCACATTAAAGCAGTGCCTGGTGTTTGCATCTAGATTGGCAGAAGAATAAATGCTAAAATGGGCACAAGTTATTAGCATGCCTGACTTAGAGTCCATGTAAAACATCTCAAAGGCACGGCAAACTTATTAAGCTCAGTGTGACTGATGTAAGAAGCGCTCCTCTGATATTATTCTATACAGTCACAGCATGGGTAGTAACCGCCCAGTTTCTTTTCATTCATAGTTTTGGAAAAGTTTCAAATAACAAAACCAATTAGTAAATATCATGATTTTCTCACTGAAACCTGCATATAATAAATGCTCTAGGCTCAGTAGTCATCAGAATTTTCTCTTTGTATTCAGGCAAACATACTGAAAGATATTTGGGAGTACCTACACTGCGGCATGCATTCTCACTCACCCTTCCTTCCAAGTCTTCTCACATTCTAGAGTGCATGTGCCTTCTTGGAAGTCTTTTGTTGTTGTTTTAAAGTTCTTTGTTTTTTTGTTTGTTTGTTGATACAGAGCTTCTTTGTGTAACAGCTCTGGGGGTCCTAGAACTCATTCTCTAGACTGGGCTGGTCTCAAACTCATAGAGATCCACCTTCCTCTGCCTCCCCAGTACTAGGATTAAAGGTGTGTGCCATCACTGCCTGGCTTCTTTGAATTCATAAATTGAGTCAGCATTGTGTCCCAGAAGTCTAAACTTTTTAACATGTTTTCCTTAAACAATAAATAGTGTTTTGATCCACCATATCTTGAATTAAGTTTGGTTGGCACAGAGATCACATGGTGTTTGTGTTCCTTACCGTTTAGACCCCTCGGCGAACAGGATGAAAACTCTAAGCGAACAATGATTAAAATGATAGGAGGTGGCTGTTGGTGCTTGGCAATTTTCAACACTTTTACACTACATAGAATGCAGTTTGGAAAGGCATGTTGGAAGAAGCAGGGTGGAACAATCCAAGATCTGGGTATAGGATGATCTGCTTTCTGAATCCCAAAGAGGCTCAAGACTCAGCAATGCTGGGTATGAAGAAAGTAGTACTGGGAAGTGAGTTGAAAAGCAAAGGAATTGAAAAGTTTTAGATGGAATTTTAAAAGAACGATGTTTGGTTCACATGGTAAAAAGGATACCTGCTAGGGAACATCAACTCACTTAAATATCTTATGTGCGTTCTGGGGGTGATTCCTGGTGTTTGAAGAACACGCACTTTATGGGTTAAGCTACCTTTTCAGCCCTATATTTAATGTTATTTTTATATATTAAATTATTTGTAGACAGCTCTTTTCTGCTGCCAGCCAAAAATAATGACATGGATACTTATTATTAATTATGAAAGCTTGGCCTGTAGCTTTGGCCTGTTTCAACTAGTTCTTATAACTTAAATTAACCCATTTATATTAATCTACATTTTGTCACATGGTGTTACCTCTCTTTCATCTTGCACCTCCTAATTCCTTTCTGTCTGCCCTTCTTCTTTCCAGAGTCCTCTCTGTCCTTGAAGTTCTGCCTAACCTCTTCATAACTATTGGCCATTTCGCTTTTTATTAGACCAATCATAGCAATACAATTTTATACAGTGTACAACTATCCCACAACATTTCCCTCTTTGCTTAAATAGAAGAAAAGGTTTTAACTCTAATACATTAAAATTATATACAATAAGAACAATTATCAAGTAAGACTTATTCTCAGAGTGTATTCAAGTGAGTAGTCCATTTGTATTTGTCAAGTTTGGAGAAGCTACTCTATTATCTATTTTCTCTTGTGAGTTCAATGTTTTATGCCTAAATAATTTTCTATTATAACTTGTATTACTATCCTAAAATTGTCTTTTAGATCTTAAAATATCTTTTTGGATAAACAACTTAAGCTTTTATGTTTTTCAACCTATAAACTTTACATCTTTTATCGAAGTTTTTATTTTCTTTCTGAATTTGGTAACAAGGAAACCTGTATAACTATCTAGTCCTCACTCTTATTTGAGTCCTGGGAAGGATAAAATATTACTTGAGTAAACAGGAAGTACAGGGCAAACAACTTCCAAAAACATAGGAACGGGGGAGACATCTGGTTGCTTGGACAGTCGCCCAAGTTTCCTCTGCATTATTGGGGCATCCTTCTTTGGCCTATAGGCCTAGAATATCTTACTGCTGCCTGGGGGATCAACCTCCAGCAACACAGGTCATTGATAGGAATCCATGGAGTCAGTGAGGCCAAACTTTCTATCTGAGGTAGGTTAGGGAAAAGGCACTCACAAACTCTCTTGATGTTTTCCTTTTTTATTCTTATTCTTCTTTATTCTTATCTTTATTCTCTCCTCTATCTCATGTTGTTTTACAGCTTTTTTTTTACCCCAACAGAATCTTCCAGTCAGTACAAGAGTCAAAATAGTTGCATTCCATTTTTCAAGTGAATGATTATAGGTAAAAACATGTTTTTCATCTCCCTACATGATTGAAC
The DNA here is from genome assembly GCF_014885135.2 of Alexandromys fortis. Taxonomy (NCBI): domain Eukaryota; kingdom Metazoa; phylum Chordata; class Mammalia; order Rodentia; family Cricetidae; genus Alexandromys; species Alexandromys fortis. The sequence goes on from NW_026067949.1 coordinate 46,993,025, forward strand.
ATTTTATGTATTACAGGAGATAATCAAATTATCCAAGAATCTACCTTGTCTTGGCAAAGTTTGCAGTCACTTACTTTTATGTCCTGTTTCTCCAATTTGGACAGCATACTGTTGGCAATCAAGGCAAGGACAGTTTCTTGCCCAAATGGCTAGTCTTGCCACATTGAAAGCAAACTCCATATGTAGATTCTTTGATGCCCATCATCTTCTCTGAAGTAGATTATTACTACTAGGAGCATATGTGTCTTACTATCATGAAATGCTTTATGTTATTAAAACATTTTAAATGCTATATTCTGTAGGTTTTTGAAGTGTATAAAAACCATCTATCTAAATATATTTTTGTATGACATTGAAAACATACCTAACATCAATACAAGTTTAATTATTACAGAATTTTGAAGAAACTACAATAGTGGCATTCTGAGAGACTGGATGACCTTGGCTACTCATCTTCATTGGTGCCTGGTCCCCCTTTTTCCCCCTGAAAACACATAAATATTTTTCTTTATTTCATTTTAAATATCAACCACAATTTTTCCTCTCCTCCCATTTTCTTCCCCACCTCCCTTCTATGCCCCCCCATCCACTTCTCAACCATCTCCATTTGGGTGGGGTAAGGTCTCCATTGGGAATCAATAAAGTATAGCATATCAAATTGAGGTAGGACCAAGCTCCTCCATCCCTGCATCAAGACTGAACAAGGCATTCATTCCATCATAGGGAATAGATTCCAAAGGGCCAGTTTATTCATCAGGGACAGGTCCTTCCATAATCCCAATTCTAGGGGTCCCACAAAAGGCCAAGCTACACAACTGTCACCAAGATGCAGAGAGCTAGTTTGGTCCCTAACTGTCTGTCCAGGGTCTGTGAGCTCCCACAAGCTCAGGTCAGCTATCTCTGGCTTTTTTCCATCATTATCTTGACTCCCTTGCTCATATAATCCATTCACCTCTCTTCAACTAGACTCATGGAGCTCAGCCCAGTGCTTGACTGTGGATCCCTGTATCTGCTTTCACAGTTACTGGATGAAGGCTCTCTGTTGACTAATCTGATTACAGGGGAAGGCCAGTTGAGGTACCATCTTCACTATTGCTAAGAGTCTTAGCTGGGTTAATCCTTGTCAGTTTCTGTGAGTTTCATTGGCATCAGGTTTCTTCCTAACCCTATAACCCTATAATGGCCCCTCTATCAAGATATCTCTTTCATTACTCTTTCCCTCTATCCTGCCCCCAGGTTGACCTTCCTGATACCCCATGTTCCTATGCCCTCCCCCTTCCTCACCTCTGCCCCTAGTTTATTCAGGATATATCATCTATTTCCTCTTCAATGAGTTCCCCTTAGGGACCTCCTCATTACCTAGCTTCTCTGGGACTGAGGACTGTAGCCTGGTTATCATTTGCTTTACATTTAATATCCACTTATGAGTGAGTACATACTTTGTCTTTCTGGATCTTGGGATGATTTTTTTTCTAGTCCATCCACGTTCCTGCAAATTTCATGTCATTATTTTTTTTTCTGCTGAGTAATACTCCATTGTGTAGATGTACACATTTTATTTATCTATTTTTCAGTTGAGGGGCATCTCAGTTGTTTTAAGATTCTGGCTATTACAAATAATGCTGCTATGAACATAATTGAGCAAGTGTCCTTGAATACATGAACTTTTAAAGGTAACATATACATCTGTATTAACACAAGCATGGAATGTACAGTGTGTACAAATCAGTTAAAGATTTTTTTGTTCCATGTTTGAGCAGGTAAAAGGCATCTGCCAATGTTATAAATACCTTTGGACTCTACAGCCAAACTATAAACTTCCATCAATGCCATATGAAAGAATGACATGTAATAACAAGTCATGAGGACTCTGTAGCCAACAAGATTTAACATGTTTCATCTAGTCTCAGAACTGTTCCCATAATAGAGGGGTCAACAAATACAACGCCTGTCTTGTAATCTTTCTTGGTTTCTTTTTTTATGTCTCCAGCCAAGATTCTCAGGAGGTCTCACCTAATCAAATCTGATCTTTATTAATTTTAAAGAGGAGCATAACTTTTTGTTTTTAGTGGAAACAGAGGCAGAATCTTTCCTCCAACATGACACATTTCCTGACTTCCATTTTGAAGGCAAGACATTTCTGAGGTATATAGGCTGGTTTAATTCAGAAGCTCCTTCCATAATCCAATGTCTCTCAGCATCTGCTGTTCATTCATTAGCATTCAAAAAGTTCAAAGTCAACAAAACACCATATAGGATCCAGATGCTCTGTGTATTTCTCATCCATACATGGCAAAATATCTATATTATTAATATTAAATATACATTTCTTTAAAGATTTACTTTTTATTTATACACTACCTTTTCTATCACTCTTACACCTGTTTTTTTTTCTTTCTTCAATATCTAAGCACATTTTTAAGCATATATATTTGTTCGAAGATTTTCTTGGTCTGGACCTGACTTTTTGTGAGTCAGATCTTAAACTGCTAGGCTACTGCCATATGACATCACTTAGCACAGGGCAGAGCATGCTGGTGGCTGGCTCTGCCCACTTCGGTTCCATGGGAGCCTATCCTCACAGCCATAGGCACCAACCCTGCAGCTGCATTTACCAGCCCCAGCTCTGGGAATGTTGTGTCCACCTCTACCAGAGTCAGCTGGTCAAGTGCTCAGCTACACAGCAGGACCTCTTAAAAGAGCTGCACCTTTGTGTGCTAAGCCTGCCTAAGAGACTGTGGTTGCCAAGAAACCACGTCAGAAAGCTGCTTGTTTAGAACATTTTAAAAAGTTTCCTCTTGCCTTATGTGGTTATATGGGGCCAAATGTTAGATGCCATTTGTCGAGTTTGTTTTCCATTGCTAGCCCCAAATAATTATATGGAGACTTCTTATTCATTATGAAAGCTTGGCTTTTAGCTTAGGCTTGTCTCAACTAGCTCCCATAACTTAAACCAACTCATTTATATTAATCTATGTTCTGTCATTTGGTGTTACCTCTCTTGCTGCTTGTACCTTTTGTTTCTTCTTTATCTAGTTGGTGACTCTGCTATTCTCCCCAGAGTCCTCTCTGTTCCCAGAAGTTTTGCCTATCCTCTTCCTAGCTATTGGCTGTTCAGCTTTTCATTACACCAATCATAGAGGTGCATTTCCACACAGTGTCCAAATAGCTCACAACAATTATTTCTTTTATTTTCTGAAATTAATAAAATGACTTCATTCCCCTCTTCCCTTTCCTTCCCCTGAAGGTTCCACTATATCCTGCCTTGCTCTTTCAAATTCATGGTCTCTGTTCTTCATTGTTTGTTGCTTACTTTTCTCAAAAACAAGAATACAATACCATATAAAAGTAATACTTGGAAAGCTAGGGATGTGGTTTAGTGATACAACATTTGCCTAGCATATGGAAGACTCTAGTTTATATCTCTAGCGCTTCTTAAAACAAGCAAGCAAAAACAGCAAAACAAAACAAAATGAAAACAAGAACAAGTACTCAAAATGTAGAAAACAATAGGTGAAATAAAATGTATTAAAAACTGGATCCAAATAATTGAGGGCAAGTCCTAAAGAAGAGGAAAAAGAAATAGATGCTGTTAAGTGATCTCTTTACTTTTGTAGCATATGGCTGAAGGCACTAAGCAGCTTCTTAAGATGCTATCTTATAGTTTGCATTTATGTGTCTAAATGTACACTTGGTAGTCACCAGTATACACTACCAGCAATTCATACATCAGGGAATTATACTTAATACATTTATTGTCTGGTGTTGACTAAGTATTTTCTAGATGTCCTTTACTGACTCGAATCAGGAAATATAGAAATATTAAAACAAAGTCACTGTCTACAGAGCTTACATTTTAATGCAAGAGTACAGAAAATAAACACATTACAAAAGTAAATAATTTGAAAGATTGTGATAACTTATTTGGAGACAAGTTAAACCCATCAAGGGGATAGATTGGCATGAGGGGTAGGGTTATAGTTTTTAAAAGAATGATCAAGAAAAACTTTATTTATAACTTGTTACTTGAGAAAAAAGTTTTTAAAAACGGAGGTAGGAATGACTAGAATAAGTGTGAAACATTACTCCAGGACAGAAGGAGGAGCAGGGGCAGACATTCTAGGGTGGTCGCCATGTTGTTGCTCTGCAGCAGATCAGGGAACCTGAATTGTTGGAGTGAAGTAACATGAAGACAGAAATAGAGAATGGGACAAAATTATGGTGCATCATTATGGAGCTTCCATCTTCTCTCTTTATTGAAAGTATAATTTAATTACGTGTCTTTCTTCACTTTCCTTCCCCAAACCTTCCCATATACACCTCCCTGATTGTCTTCATATTCATGGCCTCCTTTATCACTAATTGTTACTGCATGCATATATGTTTATACACCTATGTTCCTAACTTTAACCTCAGTCCATACACCTATATTTATAGGGCTGACTGTCACTGGCCATCTTTGAGATTAGAGACACGAGAAAGCTTTGCTCAGAAAAGTGACAATATCCTCCATAAAAGGACATTTCTGGAAATAAACACATTAGTTCTGAATTTGAATAAAAATGAAATCCAAGATAGAAATTATTAAAATCAGCCGAACAGTGCATGGCATTTTGTTGACCAAGACAACAGCATTCAAAGTTCTGCGGAGTGTTTGGGTGTATTTTGAAGATAAAATGAAGACAACTGTTTGTTGGCTGGATAAAGAATGGAGGAGAAAGTGGCATGGAATGTGGAGACTTAGTTTGTATTTTAGACCTGTCAAGTTTGACACTGTACTCTGCTTTAGACAAGGTTTCGCTGTGTCCCTCAGTGGTTCATATATGAGAGGCTTTTCCTCAGAGTGATGACCATGCTAGGGAGTAGACTTTTTAAAAGGTGAGGCTTATTTCCAGGTGATTAGGTAATTAGGGGTGCTGTGCCTGTTCTTCCAGGACCCCACGTGGTTCCCATGAGTAATCCTCTAAAAAAAACGCAAGCAAACTTGCTTCCCAAACTGAATGCTTACTTCTCTTGTACTTACTGCTCTGTCACATGATTCTTTCTATGAACATTCCCACCATGAGGTCCTCACGAGAGACCACACAGTGAGACCACATGTGTGCAGACTTCCAGCCTCCAGAGCTCTAAGCTGTTTAACCCCTCTCCACCTAACTCCACTTCAGGAAACAGACAAATGTGGATCCATGGAAGATTCAAGTGAGGATAGAGGGGACAGTTAGATGTCCTTGTCAGAATTCAGTGGGGTCGTCTTCCTTGGAAATATTAATTTTTGAGTCATAAAAGTGTAGTGATATTTAACATCATGTAGCAGGTTTGAACCGTGTAATGCTCCAAAATATACACATTTTGGTGACAAAGAGCTAACTCATAGAGGCATGGAAGGGCTAGCTAACAAAAACTGAAGGAAGTGGCTATATTGAATAAAAAAAAGTATTTTATAGATGTCTTTTTAAAGAAAATATACGGTTGTTTTTGTCTGTAAAAGCATACTGGTGAAGTTTTTATTGTTTTACAAAGCAGTTAGAACACATAAAAATGGAAGTTATACTGTACAAATAGTTAGCATTATACCAAAATGGAACTACTTCAAATACAGCTTTGAAGTAAACACAATAGAAATAAATTATTCAATTAACCATTCAATTTCAAGGCAAGAGTCATAATATTTGACAATCTGCAGACAGTGTTTTCTTCACCAGCAGCAATAAATCACGCTCATTGAGTAACTTTGTTGTTACCCCAAGCCTGGTAACATCACCCGAATCTGGAATAATTGCTTGAGCACTGTGGAAAGCTGTTTATGGTAATTTTCCTGCCTAGAGAAGAGAGCCAAGCAAGATGCCTTGTAGGTATCTGGAAATATTTTCTTTTGAGCTTTCACACTTGCTCAGACTTAAATGGGGTGACAGATATTTCATATACCAGATCCCTTTGTCTTGGATGTACTCACAGAGTAAGAGGAAATATTCTCTTTATTAAATATGTTCTTTGAGTGCCTAGAGTGCTATTAGTACTTAATTCATTATAAATGTCAGTATGAGACCAATTAATTTATTTGATACATAATTTTGGTTATTTGTGTTATTCCCTTTGCGTACTTCAGTCTCTCTTTGCATCTCCTCCTTGTTTGTTTTCCTAGGTCTCCAGTTTGGAGTCCTGAAGAGGAGAAAGAGTCCACTTTGTGACCCTAAGAAGAGCTAGAGATAGGTTTCCGCCCATCTCAGTAGAATGAAAATAGCTAAATCTCTAGAGCAGGGCATTTACACCTCTCCCGAAAACTGTATTCTGTCTGAGGCCTTTACTCTTTAGAATTGAGGGCCCCACCACATCAGATTCTGTGTCTCAGCTATAGCCGAGTTTTGGGTCTGTTAGACAGTTCTGGGTCAACCTTATTTTGTGTAGATCATTTTCCAGTGTCCTCCAGGCCTTCTGGATCCACATTCCACTGTAACATTCATTGTAAATAGGATACTCCATATTATTCCTATGTCCTATGTAAAGCTGAGTCCCCTACAGAGGACACAGTGTTATTTTCAGGTTTTAATTGGTCTTCTAGAATAGAGACAGTTCAATTCATGTCACACAGGGCTTCTGGCTGCTTGTTGGTTTTCTGAACCTTTATTTCTATATCTACTCATCCCAGATAAGGAAACAATGATAGATTAAAGTAGGGTAGGCTTCCAGACCAAGACGGTGACCTTATGAGTTTATTAGGGCAGCATACAATAGAATTGGTGAGAGGTTACTTACGGGACTGAACTCAAAGGCAGATGCATCACCAAAGCCCTTTACTGCGTGGATGACAGCTCATAAAACTTATAAGCCTGGAGCACACTGCTCAACTGGGAGGCAGCTTGACTGTTGTTGCTTTAGTAAATTGACTTGGAGTCCATCTTTCTTCTGTATATTTGTCTATGCCCATAGATCAGGATTTCTCTCAGCATTGGGCAGAGAAGTTTATATTTGTCACGGTTTATAGTTAATGCTCAGACTCATTGCTGGTCAAGATGACTTAATGCTAAACAGGACATCGATACAACCCTCTCTAAGTTTCAGGGAGCAACATGGAAGAGGAGGAAATAATTTAAGGGCCAAAGGCTGGGAAGGTGTGCTGGATATGACATTGCCGCTTATCTGTGATTGCACACCAGCAATGGATGTCTGTACACGGCCTGCTCGTGAGTGGACCCATCAGCATTTCGTCATGATGGGCGATGAGATTCTCTGCTCCTTCTTGGAGCTGTAAGCCATTCATGGTTACTGGGGAAGGGGATCTTATATTCCTCAGTGGTGTAGACACTGGGAAGCCATCCTTGCTCAAGGCATGCATGAAATCGGGATTAAACTCAGTCACAAACAAATAAATAAACAACAACAAAAGACGTGGGAGTAGGAGAGGACTTATTTCAAAGAAGAGGTTCAATGGGAGAGGAAGGGAGATAAAGGAGATAATGGAGGGAATGGTCAGAACACATTGCACATGTATGAAAGTTTGAAAGTACAAATTAAAAATTTTTACCAATGAAATAAAATAAACTTGAAGTAGTGAAATGTGAACTTGTAATGGAAAAAACCCGGGCATTCTTACTATGAGTATTCATCTGCCTCACTGACATAACAAAACAATAGTTCAGATGACTTAAAGAACTAAAATTTACTGTACAGTTCTGTTGGGATGGAATGAGAAACTACAGTGTGGTCAGGGTTGGTTTCTGGAGGAACCTCTCTTTCTGACCCACAGATGGCTTCAAGGTTCAGTCTCACATGGCCTGTACTTTTTTCCACGACACTGGTCTTAGAGGATTAGGTCATGCCCTTATGACCTTATTCAACCATACTCTGTCACGGTCCTATCTCCAAACAGTCACTTAGGGTTACAGCCTCAGCATAGGATTTAGGGTGCCATAGTGCAGGCTGTCACATAATTTCTGGCAGGGTAGAGATTCACTGGAGTGCTGTTTTGCAGATTATGTAACACCATCAGTATTTGCACAGGTTTCTATGAGGACTTTGTCCTCATCAGCTACAAATATCTGCAACATCTCAAATTTCAGTTAATGTTTCTTAAACCAGAAAGGCATAATATCTATCTTGAGCCAAAATGATGATTTTTGGCTGTTTTTGATTAAATCCCATGACCAATAAATAGTCTTGACTTACCTTTGTGGACACACACACACAAAAATGTACAGTGTAATGAGAACGTTTATGCCACATTTGAGCCTGGAGCAAATATTGAGACCAAATTGCAACTCCCTAAATATGTGGGAGGCTGATAGCACCCTCATATGGCCAACCTTCCAAGAGCATGCTGCGGTTTCCTCTTTGCCAGATTCGAGACCAAGTGCGGCCTCACACTGCTGGCACATTAAACTGTGCGCCCAGTGTCTGTGTGTGACTCTGTGTTAGTGTTCTCTAAGACAACAGAATATTTGTATATCTGAACGAGGAAAGGATGGCGCTTACTGGACATGGACATCACCACGGCACTGTTAAAGGCCTTTGTGTAGTGAAGAATGCTGAAAGGGACGAGTGTCTTTCAACTCTTCAGTATTTGAAACTTCATCCCTAACATTTCCCAACTTTGCAAAAGGAGTATATCATCCAGGATTCCAAACTTCAGAGACTTAGAAAATAAACTGCAAAACTAACAAGCTTTTCTTTTTTGTTTTCCTTCTGCTATTTTTCTAACCTTTCTTTCTGAAGAGTCTTTCTTGAGTTTGCCATTTGCAGATAAAGTTGGTGGTATTTGAATGGTTCGTTTTAAGTCAGTTCTGAATGTGCTAAGCTTCCTGTGAGCTTGACCAAAGGACATAGAGGTGTAAACCCTGGAGCTGGTGCAGCCCCTTCGTCGGCCTTGTCATAATATTTTGACATCTTCTCATACTTAAAAATACCTGGAATATTGTAGATTTAGAGAAAAACAAGGATCCTGAAAACTGCAGAGGGTGTCTTTGTCTTTTGCTTTACAGTTCTTTGTTTTTTTTTTAAATTTTACTCTAGCCAAAAAGCAACAAAAACAACTACAATCAACAAACAAACAACCATGAAGGAGATTACCTGAAAATAATTTGGGATCCTTTGAAAATCAAACTTTTTTTCTGGCCATTTGATATATTAATTAAAAAGCAAGGGGGAAATAAGAGAGAAAGTTTTCTTATGATATTTTCCTTAGCAGGAGCTGTATTTAATTAAATGTAGAAAATGTATTGAAGTGAGCTAGAAACCTTTGTGAGGGATTAGAGCTTGGCTAGATTTCTTTAGCTTCTGAGTTTTATTTCCAGAATTCACTTGGGCATCTCATAGCTGCCATAGCTTCATCTGTAGGGGATCCTCTATGGGCAGCAGCATGCAGGTACATCTACACACACACACACACACACACACACACACACACACACTCATAAGTATGTGTGTGTACACATATACACGCGCAAATGAAATTTAAATTGCCTTAAAACCGTGCTTTGTGAGCTCTCTCTAGAACTTTCCAATGAAAAGGAATAACAAGGAGCCCCAGTGGCAAAATCGGTTATTACATGGCACTCATATGAAAAGGAATAACGAATATAAAACAGTAATTTTGCGAGTAGTCCACACTATATTCCATTTCAAGGCTCTAAAAGTTCTATGTGAATTTCTCGCATATGTTTGAGTACACACAGTGCACAAAGACCTCAATGCAAAATTATACTTCAAAATATGTCCGAGGGCTCAGCTTTGACTCCTAGTCTGTTTGTCAGCATTGGAGCTATGGCAGGGAACCATTAGACCTTTCTTTCCAATGTGAATGGCTTCACTCCCAGTCCTCTTGAAGCCAACCATGAGAGTCGCTCTCCCCCTCACTGGTCTCCTCCAAACCACAGGGACTCAGCAACTCAGCATCTGGTATGTCAGGTCTTGACTTCTCTGTTTTGTTTGCTTTTCCTTTCCATTTGTTCAGGCATCCTGTACTAGACTTCTGTTCCTCTCTATACCATAGGTCTCTCTCTCTCTCTCTCTCTCTCTCTCTCTCTCTCTCTCTCTCTCTCTCTCTCTCTCTCTCTCTCTCTCTCTCTCGTTTCTCCAGTTTGTCCACTGTAATACATAGCGATTGGGGCAGCTGGTAAAGTCCTGAAACAAGGAAGAAACACACACATGCATAAGCTTTGCTCAGACACCTCAAAGAAAATCACTTAGCAGAGTTACACAGAAGTGAGGCTTCTGGCCTGACAGACTCCACAGCCATAATGTTAGCTGAAAGCTCAGGAGAGGGCCGTGAGCTATTACTGTTTTAAAGCTATGTTTGAAAGCTCATCTTTTCTCATAGGTTGTGTTTTCATGAAATGGATCTGGAGCTGTGAGGAGCAGAAACCAACATTCACAGGCTTTCAAGTCAATCAGGCATTCTTAGATCAACTGTCACAGTGAAATTGTGGGCACTACTGATGCTGGTCAATGTTATCAGCCAGGCTGTGCCCCGCCACCGCTTGCTTGGGCATATTGATGAGGGGAGAAAGTGTACCTTCTCTCTAGACAACAGTCTTTTTTCTCTCTCCTCGTTTTAATTTTGCTCAAACCTTCCTCTCCAGACTACCTTTTTTTTTTCTCTCTAACAATTTCTTTTCCACCTTTATTGTAATTTTACTTGCTTTCTGAATCTTGTCCTTGGTTCCACCTGTGCCTGCTTCAACATGTCAGACTTCTAAGGCAAGAACCCTGCCTATCAAACCAGCATGAACGTATTTTGTTTGTTTGTTTGTTTCATGCCCCCTCCAGCTCTAGAATGTGTAATTCTAAGTACTGTAACTCTTCGTGTTAAGTGATGTTGTGGAAAATGTCAACTTACATAAGGGAAAAGCTGATATCTCATAGGCCTAATGTCACCTGCCCTTTTTTGTTTCGTTTGTTTTAGCCCTCAGACATAGGCCAGAACTGTTCACTTTTAAGATAAAACAAGGGAAATATGCTGAAACTGTAATGTCTTTTAATAAATCAAAAGAGTGAGCCAAAGTGAGCACCAATTCCTTTGTTAGCTTCAGAAACTTTTGGCAACTGTAGGTCAGGATGAATAATATTTACATGTGCCCCAACTCCTTTTCCATTATTTTTTTTCTCAGTGACAGGCCCTATACTGGGATTTACATTTCCAGATAAATTTTGATCGCTGAAAAAAAGCAATCGGTAGAAATACTTCATTAAAATGTTGACATGTATTATCTATACATTAAAATCCTATATGAATGCTTCTCAGTTCGTGATCTGTGACCAGAAGCAGCAGCTGCAGATCTTGAATGCCTATTTGAAATGTTTGACAGACAACTTTCAATGGGTATTTCTGAAAACTCTGGTCATTGCGAAATAATGTGTGGATTTTCACCTTATCGCCCCCTTTTCTCTAATGTTATACAAGGTTCTTTAGGGTTCCAGAATCCAAATTAGGAAAATGTCTTGATAGACCAAGTTCATTTTGCTGAGTTAATGTTTTTTTATTGAGATAGAACCTTAAATGGAAATGTTGCTACTTTAAAAAATTTTGTCAATGTGACTGTTTTAGAAGTCATTCCTGAGTTACTCGATCCCATTTCATGGACCACAGTTTGTTATGTTTTCTTCGAGTAAGAGCTATGAAAATTGTCTCTTGAGTTGACTAAATTTTGTCACTTATGTTTTAAGTGAAAACTGATAGCCATGTTGCCAGTGAAATCGAGTGAAATCTTTCATCTTACAGGACCTTTACCCCTCTCCCTCTAGAGAAATTTTCAAAATCATGAAAGAAGATAAAGCAGAGGGCTATTTCCTAGAAATTCGTTATAAATGCATTTATATCTTACAGTCAATGACTTATGTCACTATGGACAGGCGCAGGACTGAGTACTCTGTACTGGGCCACTGATTCCATGAAATAGCATCCAACAGGAAGTTCTTGCCATTGCCTTTACAAGGAAGACGCGTGCTAGAGAAAATCATAGCAGTAGATGGTGCAGATAAAATGCGGTACTTGAGTCTTGGGCCAAGGACCACCCTGATGTTACTGTGCGTGCACTCAACACAGCTTTGATTAGAGAGATGTAAGGAGACTAGATTAAGCCCTTTAAGACAATTAAAAAGCAACCTCCCCACAATTACCAGGAAAACCAAACATTTGAACGAAAGCAAATACTTCACAAACCCAAAACTTTTAACTAATGTTATTAATGAGCTTCTTGCTAAAAGCATGGCAGGGTCATTAAATATTGTAGCCTCAAATAGCACTGCTGTGTCACTAGCAGATTTTGGCAGGGAAAATTCTCTGGTGACATTCATTCCACGGAGGCACGAAAAGGATCCTTGCCAAATGGCAGCCAACAAGGTGGTAATAACTAGTCTACCTTGCTTTGCAGGGGGTCGGGGGAGTAGGAGGGTCTCACAACCTGCTCTCAGATCTTCCAACTTTCCAGTGTAAAACAGTGATGCAAGGTCGGCCTTTGGAGCCAGCCAGATGGGGAATGCATGTGAAATCAGATGTGTTGGGTCTACAGAAATGACATATTCAAAGTTTGGCCTTCAGGCTCTGCAGTATATCGGCCAGTGCATCAGCAGCCAGGGGCTGGGAGGGCCAGCGCGTGCCTTCCCACACACCTGTGTTGACACTGAGGCCCTGGCAGCGCCTGACCCGTACCAATCCTTCACTCCTAGCTTTGCTGTGCTCTCAGCCATGGCAAGCCGCACCGCCTTTGCGCTTTCACTGGCTCACACTGTTGACTTAGCAGCTCTAAGCCTGGAGTTTAATAGAAATCTGTCTTGTTGAATCTCTCACTTCAGAATGTTACACAGTTTTTTTTTGTTTTTTAAATCCTGAACTGGAATTTTTTTTTCTTGTGTATACCATAGAACTTTACAAATAAGAGGAGAGGCAGTTTTCATATAGCCGTGTACTTTATATATTTTTCCCAAATAGCATCTCTAGGATTTGAAACAAGTTAACTGTTGTGTGATGTTTTACTCTTTTGGCTTTTTGAGGGGCTCACCACACTGCTCCCAAATAAATCACACATGGAAGCTTATACTTAGTTATGAATGCCCAGCTTTTGCTTGGCTAATTTCTTGTCAGCTTTCCTTATCTTAAATTATTCCAACTACCTTTTGCCTCTGGGCTTTTATTTTTCTCTTTCTGTATACCTTTCTTTACTTCTTTCTCCGTGGCTTGCTGTGTGGCTGTGTGGCTGTGTGGCTGTGTGGCTGTGTGGCTGTGTGGCTGTGTGGCTGTGTGGCTGCGTGGCTGGCCCCTGACATCCTCTTCTCCTTGTTCTCTTGCTCCATTTTCTTCTCCTTTCAGATTTTTCCTTCTAGTTATGCTCTCTGCCTGCCAGCCCTGCCTATAGTTGCTCCTTTCTTGCTATTGGTCATTCATCTCTTTATTAGGACCATCAGTGTTTTAGACAGGCACAGTAACACAGCTTCACAGAGTTAAACAAATGTAGACTAAACAAAAGTTACACACCTGAAAATAATATACCCCAACAGTTAACTATTTTAGTAAGGTGGGTAGCAAGAGGGAGGAGAATGGTCATTGTTAGGACTTCTTAAGTTTCAGGCTCACTGTGTTACAGCAAGGGGCATACATGATATCCTGCTTAGGAGTCCAAGCTCCTCATGGTTCCAAGTAGAGCACATATGGGTGCTCTCTGCAGGGCTCTGTTTTGCTGACTTTTATTTGGGTTTGCTTTCTGCCCCTTGAGTGCATCTGATCAGAAAGTGAAACAAGGCAAACAGCTATCTCCTGACAAGATAGAGCTCTCTCCTGACACAATAGAGCTATCTTCTGACACCATAGAGCTCTATCCTGGGGAAGACTGAGGAGATCCACGAACCCTGAGTGACTCTGGAGTACGCGAGGAATAGCAAAGAAGCACAGGTAGTCGCAGCCCAGGAAGTCAAGCTGGAGAGCTGAAAGACAATGGACTGGAGACGTGCTGGGAGAGAAAGAGAAGCAAGTGAGTTTCAGCTGTTTGGCTGCGATTGCCATTTGCTCCAGTAGAAAATCTGTAGGGTAAGCAGATCTGGGAGGGATTCTCAGAGTGAAGGTGTAGGTGTGGTCAGAAGGACTTGTAAAATACTCAGTCTGGTAATGAGCCTGGTGCTAAACGGCAACAACCAAGTAGGTGTCATTAAAGGGCATATTCAGTTTCCAATTAACAAATCAGAGGTGTAAATGTACCATAGTTTCCTTATCCATTCATTCATCAATGGACATCTAGACTTTGTTTTTTTTTTTTTTTTTCAGTTTCTAACTATTGTGAATCAAGCAGCAATGAACATGGTTGAGCAAGAGTCTCTGTGGTTGGATGTAGAGTCCTTCGTGTATATGCTCAAGAGTGGTATAGCTGGTTTGAGGTAGTTCTATTACTCATTTCCTTAGGAGCTGCCACAATGATTTTCATAGTGGCTGTACAAGTTTTCGCTCACACCAGCTGCAAATGAATGTTCCCTTTTCTGCACATCTATGCCAGCATAGGCTGTCACTTGTTTCATTGATCTTGGCCATTCTGACAGATGGAAGATGAAATCTCAAAGTAGTTCAGATTTACAGTTCCCTAATGATTAATGATGTGGGACATTTCTTTAAGTTAAGGTAGGAAATGAATTACCATCACAATTAGCTTTTATTAAGCAACTGAACAAATTGAAAATTCTTGTATATATTCCGAAAAACAGTCATGCCTAATTTTTTTTAGTGCAGAATCTTCAAAGTCAAGAATGGATTCAGCTATTTGCTAAGTTAAAATGCTTTATCCAGTGAAGCCACTTGTAAAGCCAGTGGGCTTTTACAAGTAGACTCTACTTTCCTACATGTGCTTTAGACAAAATTTTACTCATTGTCTTAATAAGAATGACAGTTTGTTTTGCTGTGAAAGGCATATTAAAGTAGGGTACCTGGACAGAAAGGCCACAGTATGGGTAGAGGCTGGGTAATATTTAAAGTCATGGAACTTATATGAATCTCACCTTAACAAGGGGATGAATAGCAGTCATCTAAGACAAGATGTGTAAATTGATTATTGACTCCTGGAGCAGAGTACATGAAGTAGACAAACATTGCCAGTGTTGAACATCTTAAGTCAAGGTGATTATAGACGTTTGTGAAAGGCAAGATGGCCAGAAAATGATCACATAAATACCAATTATGATTTATAAGGTCAAAATCAGTAGGACTTACATTTCAAAATGAAAAATGTCAGACAAAACAACTTTATAATAATTCCCAGCACACTACCTTAGTGAATATGATTACGTTTATCTGGTTACATATGGTTGTGGTTAAGTCTGCCAGTTTATCCTGAACTCTACTAAAAAAAAAGAACTAGAGGAAAGAAGAGGGCTTAAATAAAGGACTTTAATAAAATAAATGACTTAAAGCTGCAAAAATGGGAATTTACAAATTTTGCAAGTAACGTTATTAATATTTAGACATTCAATATAGAAAGAAAACTTAGTGGTCTTTGTAAGCCAAAGTTTTGAAAGTACTTTTCTGAATGAGGGTGGCAGGTTTTATGAGCAAAAGATCCTATGGTCAAGTGACTTTAGGAAATACAGAGTTAAAAGCCAAACTAACTTATTTGCCACACGATTTCACAGACCATTAATGTAAGTTAATGCGTATAAGAAAATTCCAGGTTAGGGAGGTGGCTCAGTGGGTAAAGTGCTTGCCCCACAAGACCCGAGTTCGTATGTCATAACTCATGCAAAAGCAAGATGCAGCAGTGCACCTGTGAGGCCAGCACACAGCTAGTGGGAGCTGGGAGGCAGAGGGAGATGGGAGGAGGAGACAGAAGAATCCCCTGACTTTTCAGGCCTGTTACCTAAAGTGATTCTGTTTTAAACAAGGTGGAAAGGTGACAGCTCTCTCTCTCTCTCTCTCTCTCTCTCTCTCTCTCTCTCTCTCTCTCTCTCACACACACACACACACACACCAGCTCACATGTTTGCATATACATTCACATCACAGAGAGAGAAAGGGTAGAGAGAAGTAATAGAAGAGAGGAGTAGAGAGAACTTTCATATTCCTTAGCGTATGTCGGGGGAAATGTTTCACTCAGACTTCAATTAGTAGGGATAAGGTCAAGAGTCATTTTTTGTCCAAAGCACAAACACTGATGACTTACTAATAAAGGTATTAATTATTCTTTGAAAAAAATAGTCTTGATAACTGTCTCTCAGGGAGTGTTTTGGTTTGTCTTTTGTTACTTTGATAAAGCTAGAGTCATTTGGGAAGAAGGATCCTCAATTGAGAAGGTATTCTCTCAACCCCTAGAGTCATGGGTGATCAAGACTATAAGGCATTTTCTTGCTTAATGACTTGGGAGAGCCTGGCCCTTTGGGGGTGGTGCCAGGCTTACACAGGTGATCCTAAGTCGTATAAGGAAGCAATCTGAACAAGTCTTGGGAAGCAAATCAGTAAACAGCATTCCTCCATGGTCTGCATCAGTTCCTGCTCCCAGATTTTGCCTTGTGTTCCTATACTGACTTTTTTCTTAATGAACTGTCAGCTGTATAACAGGAAATAAACTCATCCTTAGTTTCCTTCGGTCATATTTTTGTCACAGCAACAGAAACCCTAAGACAAGTAACCTGTACCCACACTTGAATATGTCTTAATTTCTGCATCTTTTTTTTAAAAAAAAGATTATTTATACATTTTATGTATGTGAGTGCTCTTCCTCATGGACACCAGAAGATGGCATCAGATCACATTACAGAGGGTTCTGAGCCACCATGTGGGTTCTGGGAATTGAACTCAGGACCTCTGGAAGAGCAGCCAGTGCCCTGAATCAATGTACTATCTCTCCAGTCCAATTTCTGCATCTTTTTGAGGAAATGACACAGAGTACTCCACAGTGCGACATAGCATTCTGGGGACTTTCTTTACCTTAACCTTTGTGTTTAATATTATGTCTAATTGCCTTTCTTACACCCCAAATCTACCTCACAAAGCAAGGAAAAATAAATGAACTTGGTGTGTTTTGAATAATGGTTTACAAAGAATTTTTGAAATATCAGCTCATTAAATAGATGAATTTTTTTTG
The DNA here is from genome assembly GCF_014885135.2 of Alexandromys fortis. NCBI lineage: Eukaryota > Metazoa > Chordata > Mammalia > Rodentia > Cricetidae > Alexandromys > Alexandromys fortis. Next base: position 47,010,073 of record NW_026067949.1, read on the forward strand.
TTTTAAGCAATTACATATAATCTATATTCTAACATTACAAAGACCTCTGTCACCTTAGTATAATAAACTTGTTTAGCTCGAGAAAAATTGCCCTAAATATTTGAATTTTAGATAAGAAAAAAGCCTTTGTTTTTGGGAGTAATTGAATTTCACAAACACCTGGAATGTTTATACATTGTGGGAAGCCTTGAAAGACCAAATGACAAAAAGCTTACCACCAATTGCCATACAATTAAAACACATTTGATTTCCACAGGCCAATTGTCTGCCAATGGTTTTATCCCATTTCTTAAACAGTTATGCCCAGCTGTAGCATTTTAGTGTGTGCAGGGATATACTGAGCTAAGGTTTCTCCTGACGTGTGTACTCTGGCATTTTCCTTAAAAACAGTTCATGGGAAATGTGTTCTTTCTTCGTCTGTCCTTGGGCTTCCTCGTGGTAATACACCAAGAATTTTCAACTAGAAGTACCCAAGAGGGGCTGTGGAGGTGCTGCCTGAGAGTGCATATCTTGTTAAAAGGTGAATAGAGGAACATGAGATCTTAATGGCTTCTCAGAGCAAAGGTCAGTTTGCCAATTGGGCAGCGCTGAATCAGAAGTGATTTAGGGATGTGCAAAGGGATGAAGGGGTGTTCTCAAGAGGATGGGCCCGGAATTAAGGCCCAACAGCTGATTGATGGCTGCAGTTACACGCTCCTTTACATGGTTCTTTCCTATGGGAAAAGTCACTACTTGTATATACAGGTGCCTGCTTCATTGTGTTTGAACTTAGGATTCCTTTTCCTCTAATATAAACATTTACAAGAAACACTTCAAGCTCAGTCTTTCTTAGTTTTATGCTTTAAGCAAAATTTAAGATTGTTTTCTGGATTTCACTGGCTGTATTCACTTAGATATTTCTCAAGACTGGCTTCCATTTTAATTTGCTTTAACAATTTGATAAATTATTTTAAAAAAATGTTTTCAGGATATTTCATATCTCTTGAAATGTTTTTCTGTTTGCAGTGCATGAATTAAATCATGAAATTCTAGTGCTGTTAAGTTCTGATCATTTGCTTCTCAATTCAGTCTACAGAGAATATTTATCATAAAATATGTTAAAGGTTATTATCTGTGGATAGGGCTGGGCATGGTGGCGTGCGGCTTTAAGCCTCCTACCTGGGAGGCAGAGGCAAGTGAATCTCTATGCATTTGGTGTCAACTTGGTCTACATAGTTAATTCTTAGGCTGTCAAGCCTACTTAGGCAGACTTTGTCTTAAAAAATCATTTTACATTAATTTAAGTCATAAATCAATTAAACAAGTAACTGCTATTGTTAAAGACGAAGTGTCATCCAAAGATTATGTTCATTATTTCTAGAAAAGCATCAAAAAGCCAAACAGACATGTTTCCAGTGTGTTAATCTGTAAGTACGTGAGTACACACTTTTTTCTTCATGACATAGCATCATGATTGACAGTTTAGAGGGCCAAGTCCCAGGCCTGCTTGAAGAAGTCCACATTGTGGACCAAGCTTTGTGTCAGCAGAGGCAGACAGTGTGTGAATTTCAGGTTTTCCCTATAAACACAGAGTTCATGCGGTATGCTTTATCAAAAAGGAGAATGTATTTGTGAAATTCACACTGGGTTGATTTGGAAATAGTTTCCTATCTCACAAAGCCAAAATAATGTGATAAGATGATCAGCTATCACTAGAAATATCCCTCTGCAATGCATATAAAATAGTTTAATACCTCCAAGATCTGTGTCTAACAGTGAACCATTGGTTTTTCAACTTAAAACAGTTGAAGTGACTGCAGATTTGTACTTAACTTAGCTAAAGGCAAGTTTTAGAACTCCAATGAAAGAGTAGATATCTTTTATTGTGTTTCCAAAGCATATATGAAGTGATTTTGTTAATGTAAATTCTTTTCTTGAAATAATTTAAATGGATGATTACAGCCACTAAATTGATGGAGATTCCTTTCTGTACTCTGTGAATATGTTTTAATAAATTATAATTTGCTTTGGCCTATCTCAGGGCAGAATAGAGATAGGTGGGAAAACTAAACTAAATACAGGGAGAAAGAAGGCAGAGTTAGGCACATATTATGCAGCTGCTGAAGGAGAATGATGCTAAAGCTTACCTATAGGCCACAACCTCATGGTGATACAAAGAATAATAGAAATGGGTTAATTTAAGATGTAAGATTTAGTTAATAAGAAGCCTGAGCTAATAGGCCAAAGAATAAGTAATTAATATTGAGCCTCAGAGTGGTTATTTCATAAGGTGGCAGTGAGAGGGACCAGGTGAGGAAGAGAAACCTGTCCAAGGGATCAGCAGAATGGAGAATATTTGCAGCTACATTAAGGGTTGATAACAATTTTGTTTTTCGAGACGGGTTTCTCTGTAGCTTTGAAGCTTGTCCTGGAACTACCTCTTATAGAACAGACTGGCCTCAAACTCACAGAGATCTGCCTGCCTCTGCCTCCCGAGTGCTAGGAATAGAGGCATGCGCCACCACCACCCGGCTGATAACAAATTTTAAAAATGGAAAGAAACACCAAGTATGCTTATATTAACTCATTTTACAGGTTGAGGAAACCAGGTATATCATCATGGGCTAAAATCTGACTCGCTTAACAGTCACACACTGATCAATGACAGGGCTGAGACTAAAGATTTAGTGTTTCTTGCTCTAAAGTAAAAATAAAAAGTATGCCTGAATTATTTTATGTTGGCGTCACCCTCCATTTTCCCTCTGTACTTTCTGTGCAACAGAGGTTTTCAGTAGGTGCCTAGTTTATATTTAAGATCAGTTTACAACTGATACTAAAACTACAGTAAAGCCATCCTGGTAAATGAAGAGGCAGTATTTACTTCTTTCTTTATTAGTAATTTCAAAATATTGTGAGACGTTTTCTGAGTGATTGTGTGAGCAAGAGTTACTAAAACGGAATAGCAAGAATGATGTGGGATTCCTCTCTGTATGCTATGAATACCACTGATGAATAAAGAAACTGTCTTGAGCCCACGATAGGAAAGAACTTAGGTAGGTAGATGCATAGATTAATAGAAATGGGTTAAATTAATATGTAAGAGTTAGCCTACTAGAAGCTAGAGCTAAAGGGCTATGCAGTGATTTAATTAATATAGTTTCTGTGTGATTATTTTGGGAGTCTGGACAGTCGGGAACCAACAAGTGGCCTCCTCCTACACAAGAAAGAAGCAGGAGTCTTCATTCCTCTACAGTGTCCTGAAACTGCACAGATGTCTGGGATGTGGAATTTAAGGGAGGATTTTATTGCACGTAAACTCTTTATATGGGTGTGAGCAAGACCCATAAAAAGTGCTCACCCTGCTCACAGCAGTAGTGTCATAACTGACTTTCCGACTTTCTCCTTTTTCTGACCTTGACGACGTATCAGAGGATGAAGGGAAATCCAGAGTGATATTTCTATGGTTTCTCTGATAACACCCTTTAAGTGTTCTTGGAATAGTTAAAATGCCATCAAAGATGATTGTTCTCCAAAGAAAAATCTCTTACGCCCTCCAAGGAATTTCACTTAATAAAACACCTTGGCATTCAGGCCATAGTGACATAAGCATTTTATAAGTGCTTCAGTGTATAATCACAAAGAAAACATCGGTAGAAAACCCTTGACCTTCTCCTAGGCACAGTCAGGAGAAGTAGCTCTCAGTAGGGTGGCATTGGACAGTGTTTGCACTGTTTGGTTGTCTACTTAATGGAGCCTAACGTGTCTATAAGGTGTCATTGTCTCCATGTTAGCTGGGCAAGGCAATCTTCTCAGTCTCTCAACATCCATTGAAGCCTGAAGCCAAAATAATACACTTTCTCTGTTATACACTGTTAATTTCAGCTACTGTGTAACCAAAATGACCCAATTGAATGAATTATTGAAGAGGTCTTATATTAAAAATTAACTTTTACTAAAAATACCTGAAGTATATCCCCTGAATTTACTTCATAAGCTGCACTGTTGTATTAATAAATACATTCTGTAAATGTAAGAACAGCTCATTTACCTAAAAGAGTATACCTGAAGTAAATACTAGTAACAAAAATTGTTTACATAGACTCCATTTAAACTTTTCCTTGGGGCTGGAGAGATGGCTCAGTGGTTAAGAGCATTGCCTGCTCTTCCAAAGGTCCTGAGTTCAATTCCCAGCAACCACATGGTGGCTCACAACCATCTGTAATGAGGTCTGGCGCCCTCTTCTGGCCTGCAGGCATACATGTAGACAGAATATTATATACATAATAAATGAATAAATATAAAAAACCTTTTCCTTGCAATATTTGCCACATTCTCTATGGAAAATTTATGAAACAATTTTGCTTTTTTCAATGTGAATGGAATTGTATTGTAGATAAACAATTACAAATTTCTGTTTCAATTAAAGCAGCAATTGTAAACACCACTGTTCCTGTTTTAGTGTGTATACCTTATGTATCTGTGCTAGATGAAGAGACATATTTATCCAGAAAGTATTATACAAACTACATTTCAGGATAAAAATAACTCAAATTGATGAGAGGAACCTCTTTACAAAAACAATCTCAGCTAAAATATGTAGAAATATTGCAATCATTAACAAAGTATGTTTTAAAATCCCAATGAAATGACACATTGAGTTATTAACACCAGTGAATGCCTAAGCGAGCAGAAGGAAGACTGATAATGATTTTCACAACGGAAATTGCAAGCTGTCCTCACTTAAACTCAGAGTCCTTAAGCAGCTTCAGCTGGGCCTGATGTGTTTCTGGATCCACTGCTCCAAACATTTCCACCTATGTATTATCGCAGGGAAGTTAAACTTGGCTTTGAGAGAGCCCTGAGTTCTAGCTATAGCTCTCAAGACCTGTGAGAAAGGAAAGAGAAAAAGGACCACACGTGGGGAAGCAATCAGACAATTTATAATGTAGGGAATTCTCAGAGAACAGACAGTTTCTCTAAGTCAGCAGTATCACTAAGTAGGGTGGATTGTAAAGGGATTGCTACTGAATAACACAATTTAAAAAAAATGAAATTAAATGAATGGGCATTTGGCTCCAAATTTAGTGAAGATGTTTTTGAAATTTTTTGAAGGTGACTGTGTATGGTACCAAGACATTGTTACAGTACTAGATGATGTAACTAAGTATTATTTTTGTCATATCTCTAGAAATATTTTAGGGTAAAATTAATATTACTCAAAGAATTTATTTTAAAATGGAGAAAAAAGGAAAAAAGTAAAATGGAATATATGAAGCCATGATAAAATGACCAAAGTTTTCATCTTTATCCTAACACATTTTAGCACATCAAAAGAAAGAATTTTTAAATGATATAGTTCCAGGCCCTACCTGCGATCACTGTATAGCCTAGGCTGCCTCTAAATCCACTAACTTCCTGCATTAGATTCGAGATTGCATGGAAGGACTCAGTTTCATTCTTTGTAGTGCGTTTCTACTCTAGCATAGTGCCTTGGCTGATAGCACTCTAAATTTCATTCTTGGGATGAAGTATGTTACTTGGAACTTATGCTTTAGAACATTAGACTGTGCACCACAGGCTTATGTTTTGTATGCTTATTTCCCAGCCAGTAGTGATGTTTTGGAGGCTGTGGAGCCTTTAAGGGGTAGGCTACTGGGGGTGAGTCCTTGTGGGGTAAAGCTGTTCCCTTTGCTTCCTGATCTTTCATAATGTGAAAAACCTCTCGTTCCTGCTCCTGCCATGAGCTGCTCTGCCAGGGCTTCCCCATCAGGATGGACTAAGTTCTCTGAAATTCCGAGCCCAAACAAACCTTTACCTTTAGCTGTTTTGCTAGGTATTATATCACAGCTACATGACTAGTCACTAACACAAACTGATTAGCTAAGCTACAACTTAAGCAGATTAGTGACTTTAAGATCTCTTTGCTTGGTCTAAAATAATATTTTCATCCTTGGTAATCACAAGCCAGTAGTGGGAGTGGAGACATTTTTGTGAAGTTCTCCATCAAGAAGGGCATTTATTTCTATAGTGGACATCTTCCAATACCAGTAGCTTCCATATTTATTTTTATATTTTTGGCTTACATACCCATAGGGTTAACTGTCAGTGGCCCAGATTCTCCCTGTGTTGTTAGGTAGTGCTTCTGAGATGGAAAAGCTGAGAAGTAATTTTTTCTTCAGCTTTCGATTCCAGATTATGTAGGGAAGTACTTCAGGCCCAACTGCTAAGGGAAGACAGCATAGCTCAGCTCTGATGGTGTTTAAGGACTTTAAGACCTACAGGCTAAGTTGCCTTTGATTGCCAGAAATGAAAGTTCTAGTCCTAACATTCTCTTAGGGAAAAGGCACTGATGGGATGATTGATTTGCACAAACACATTGTAATGGAACAAGATTTGTCTTCTCTTACTTGGCCAGGGTTCTGATTCATCTCTGCATTTAAGTGAGTCAGGCCTCTGGCCCCATGACTCTTCTCAATCACAGACCACTTGAACTCTGGAGACGTGTTGGCTGCCAAGAGTTATGTATCTAGAACAATATTCATCCTGACCATCTCTAGTTGCTTTTTTTTTTTTTCCTACACATGTTCCATAGCCTTTCATGAGGCAAAATTGATCCATTGGCCCACTTAAGAAAACTGCATTTAGTCCATTGTCCTGTGATGACTGGAGCCCTCATTAGTTGAGTTTGAGTCTTGGTGCTATAGCATCTAGGTGGTGTGTTATAAGATAACAGGTATGTGCAGAGGCAGGGCCCAAGGCAGGAAGAGGCTCTATTCTGAGACCTGGCCAGTTTCTCTAGGTGCTGTGCCTGGATTCTCAACCTCCCCTACTCCTGGAAACCAATTTAATTTGTTGGAATCAAGGCCTATATGCTATATTTAACAATAGCTTAGTGATTCAATAAAGATGATTGAAGCTTATTCAATCCCATCTTTAACTGTTCAGAATTTGCAACAAAGTAACTTACTTCCCTATAGTAGGCATCCTTATTGGAGAATTTAACATACTTAATTTCTAATGAGAACTCCCTTGAGCTTTTAAGATTATTTTTCTCAACTTTCTGGAGAATGTGAAAATACAGACTAAGTCTTATACCTGAAGCATGTCAATGTTTTTTACTGTGCAGGGATTATTTTTGATTTTTAAAAATTATGAACTTTTTGATATTTAATTAAATATGAATGTTACCATCAGTTTGACTTTTTGACCAGAATGATGAACATTTGCCTATTATCATTATCATTATTATTATTATCATTATTATTATTATTTTGCAGATACTGTTGTTTGATGGTTAACAGAAGGAAGTAGGGAAAAAGTTAGCTATGAGTTCTCTCCTGTTCTATCCTCAGACACTCTCTGAGTGTCAAAAAGTCAGAGAAGGACCCTAGTTGAGCCCTCCCACAGCTGTGAATCCTGGTTATTAGATTATAGCCAAGATTATAAAGATAGCAGAAGGTTAGAGGTTAGAGATCAAGATCTCTGTACAGCAAGGACTATGAATGTGACTTTCTAAGAAAAATTGGGCCACGGTATGTAAATAACTGGCTTTTGGGCAAAGATAGGTCCACGCCTCAAACACTGACAGGATGCATAGTATCTGGAAATGGATAAGCAGAACTGTCAAATTTTGCCAAGACAGGGTAAGACGGTTTTGAAAAATTCCCTGCCTTTGAAAATGGTCTGTAAGTTATTCTAGGCCTTAGCTAAAGTTGGTTGCTTCAACGTTGCAAAAGAGACTTTCGAGTGATTTCCCAGGTAGCCAGTTGTCTCTGTCATTTGTTGCACATTTTGGAAGTTGCTTGATTGCACTTCCTGCTTACTCTAGTAATATTATTTCCCTCCTCAGATCTTCGATGGGGTTGAAGACTAGATAGTTGTAGTTACTTTCCTCTCATGATTTGGCCAAGTTATTTATTATACAAGACTTAAAATAGTTAGGATAGGATAATTATTGAATATATTTGTTTTTATTGTATATTTTGTATTAGGCTTAGAACTCTCTTATTTAAAAAAAGGAGGGGAGGTGCTGTAGGAAGTCTTACAGCCAGTCGTTACCTGCCCACTGGAGCGTTGCCTCTTATAATATATATGCTGATATAGAGCTTGCATCTGGCCTTTTTTCCGGCCTCTCTGTTCTGGTTGCTAGATTCGGTTTCTGTTCTCCATTCAAGAAGAGGATTCTGATTTGTGAGTTTACCCCTAAATAAATAACCATCTATTTCTCAATTCTGAGCTAGTGTAGGATTTCTTTTAAGCGTCCTTCCACAGCTAATAGGCCAGGAGATCGAGATTTTGTGACTTTTTTTCAGAGAATCAAATAAAGTACTTGACTAGAAGCTTATGTTCTCTTCTTTGGCTGCTTAGCTTATGAATGGGTCATTTTCAGGTTAGTTTTTTGCTTTTGTTTTAACTGTGTTTGGTAATTAGCTACCCATAGTAGAGGAAACTGTTGCAGGGAGGCCACTTGTTTGTTCCCAGCTGCTCAGCCCCCAAATAACCACATAGAAACTGTATTAATTAATCACTGTTTGGCCCATTAGCAATAGCTTCTTATTGGCTAACTCTTCTATCTTAACATAACCCATTTATATTAATCTGTGTATCACCACATTGTTGTGGGTTACCAGCAAGGTTCTGGCATGTCTGTTCCTGGTGGCAGCTACATGGCGTCCCTTGACTCCACCTTCTTTCTCTCAGCATTCAGTTTAGTTTTCCCCACCTAGTTCTGTTCTGCCCTGCTATAGGCTCAAGCAAACTTTGTTTATTCATTAATGGTAATCATAGCATACAGAGAGGAATCCCACATTAGAAAACCACTCAAGGGTTGGAAATTTCAGTCTATCACTCTTTCCTCAGCCTTTCCAGTGGATGCTTTTACAATAATGCTCTGTATGTTGTACATTCCAATGATTGCAGAGCTATCAGACTCTGGTACCCATGTCTTATATATCTGTAACGGGATAGATCAGATTCTTGGAAGTAGCAGACTGCTTGATTCTTTCTGTTCTTCCTATCTCAATCAATGTTATCAACGTTCATGATCAGCTGAATTCTGTCTGAAGAGACACCCCAGATCCCCTCCCTGCTTAGTTACATCCCATACATCCTACACACCAAGAAAATATGCTGGTTCTATCTTTAAATTGGACCTCAAATCCTCAAGTTATCTTCATCTCTGCTTTCCTTTACTAAGTTGCCATGCAAGTACTGTTTTAGTAAGTAGAACATAATAAACATTCAACATTTGTGGAATTGATTGATATATGTTATCAGAAAAGGTAAATAAATTGTCTTTGACAATGGAAAAATATTAATTCTAGTGTATCTAGTTCCAAGTTTAATAATTTTCTCATTATGAGAAGATATGTATCCATTCTACTATATATTTATAAGATGAAAATTTTTAATTTATGTGATATATGTTATTTCATTGTGGTGAAGAATATGTAGATATTTATACAAATCTAATGTTCTTCCAAGATGATAAAATTCAACATTATATTTTATAATGAAGGTGGTAAGATGGGGAAGGAAGAGTATTTAATTTGGCTGAAGTTCTTTCCTTCCTAAGTGTACACTTACATAATTTACTTTCCTAACAAAATAGGGCCTACAGCAAGAACAAATTTTGCCTCTGTATTTAAAATAAGTCTTTATGAAATCATAAAAGAAATATTATAGACACATTTAGCAGCCAATTCTTTGTCACTGTAAAATTTTAATGGGAGTTGAAACTTACAGTTGTCAGTTTTCTCTTTGTTTAGAGAAAATTCCTCCATTTCTATTTAGGTAATCTTAGAAGTCACATCAAAACTTACTTTTGTCAAAAGTTTCTCAAAGTAGATGACAGTGGGTGGAGTCATTGGAGGAGGAGATAAGGAGTTCAAAGCCAGCCCAGGCAACACCATTCCCTGGTTTAAAACATGAATGAAACAGTATTTCTCAAAGGTCGGCAATTTCCGTTGGTTAACAAGTGGAGGTGGGAGCCACGAGGGATGCAGGTCCCAAGCAATTGCTTCCTTTGTGTTCTCGTCTACTACATGGAAAGCAGCTAGCTTTCTTACACTCTATATTTTATTAATTTCTACTTGAAAGACCCAATTAAAAGCTACTGCTTATTTTTTTCACATGCAAGAGCCCCATGTCCTTTATTAAAACATAATCTGTAGCTTTAAATTTGTGCAAGTTTTACCATATTAATAAAAGTAGTCTCTGCCAAGTTAGTGTTCCACACATTGAATCTTCTCATTTTTGGGGGATAACCTGTTATTTTTGTTGAAGTGGCTGTCAAAGCAGTGGTAAATTTTACTGTAAGATGGCTTAATATTTGTGGTATTTGGCACTGTATTCAATAAGTCTTTAATTGCAGCTGCTAGAAATGCACGTTCCATCTGCCTCACACATGCGTCCTACTGAACATGGCACCAGCGCATGTCTGTTTCCGATGCTCATGAATAAGACACCAACAAACCCACAATATTGGTACAGACTGTTCTGGAGCAGTTTCTAAAATGTTAACCACAGGAAGAGATTTTTTTCCTTTTTCTTAGAATCATTTCCCTCCTCGCCAGTCTCCTACATGCTCACTGTGGCAGTTTGGGTCTCCTGGAGCATTAAAGTCCTCCAAGTTACTCTTATAACCAAGTGGAAGGTGATCTTATTCATTTAGACAAAGTGCAGATAAGAATCTGCTAAAATGACAGCTATCTAAAATTGTTCTTTTTTTTATTATTACTAGAGTTTTAGTAAAACCCATTGAAACTTGTAAACTGTGTAGTCACAGCACATCCAGATAAGTGTATTAGGATCAGTGTTTCTGATAATTCACAGGATAATGTTAACCCAGAATCCACTAAAAACATTTATTACATTTTTACTTATTTTGTCCTTGAATGGGTACATGCATTCTATGGTGCACTTCTAGATATCAGAGGATAAGTTGTGGGAGTAAATTCTCTCCTCCCATGTGGGTCTCAGTAATCAAGTTCAGGTCACCAGCTTTGAGGGCAGGAGCCATGAATCTCTGAAACATCTTGTAGCCTCCAGAATCTACTTCTGTTAACTCGGGTATTCTAACTGCTCTTTCACATCCTTTCTTTGTTTCTTTGTTTCCCTCTTAACATGTGTTTCCTTGATGTATTTCTTTTGATTTTAGGAGGACTTTAAAAACATATAGACAGAAGTTTCTGTCCCGCCCAGTCCCACAGGCATTAAATTCCAAAAAAACACACAGAGGCTGATATTAATTATAAACTGGTTGGCTATTAGCTCAGGATTATTATTAACTAGTTTTTACTTAAATAACACATAATTCTTATCTATGTTAGTCACATGGTTTGGAACCTTTTCTCAGTAAGGCATTCTCCTCCTTCTTCCTCTGCATTTAGCTGGTGACTGCAGACTGAGCTTTTCTTCTTCCCAGAATTCTCCTAGTCTGGTTGCCCTGCCTATTATTCCTGCCTGGCTATTGGTCAAACAGCATTTTATTAAACCAATTTGAGTAACAAATTTTTACAGGGTACAAGAGCATTATCCCATAGCAAAACCAAGTCATGCTTTGAAATTAAAATATAATTACATCATTTCATCTTCTCTGTCTTCCCTCCAACTGTTCCTGTGAACCTCTCCCCTTGTTCTTTTTTCAAATTCATGGCCATCACTTTTAATGCTGTTACATCTACAAAAAAACAATAACATTAGATATATTTATATATATATATATATCTTAAAATATATAAATATAACCTGCTCAGTCATTATGGAGTTACTTGTGTGTATATGATTTCAAGGGTTACTATTTGGTATTGGACAACCAATTCTGGAGCTCTTCCCTGGTGTTATGTTATTTTTGTAGTTTTATTGTCTACAATTTAAGCCCCATGAGACTTCCCCTCCTGTGTTTGCTAATCTATTGGTGTCATTCTTTCTCCAGATCTTGTTTAGGTGGCCTGTTGGTTATACTTTGTGGTGTAGCTTCTCTGACAATTCTAGGAAACAGACTCTCACAAAAATCTCTGTTCTCTGGCCCTTACAATCTCTCTGTCCATTTTCCACTATGATCCCTAAGCTTTAGGAGATATAATCTAGATGCATCAGTTGAGGCTGGACACGATGCAGTCTCCTATTCTCCGCATTTCAATGGTTTGTGTGTGTGTTTCAATGGTCTCTGAATGTTGCACGTAGATGTTTCCATCATGAAGGGGTGAGGACACTCATATGTTAGTATAAAGTTAAATGTCTAGAACGTTGTTAGCAATTATGCTAGTTTAGTAATGGAGAAATGGTAGGTGCTCCTCGAAAACATGACTTCACCAGTCCCAGGTAGTTGGCTAGACTTCCAGTGTCAGGCAAGATTTATGTAAAGCTGAGTAGATCTTTTGTGGTTACCAAGGTATCTGTGCCATTAGTGCACCCTTGGAGGGATTTGGCCATTTGGTCATTGTCTTAGTCACTAGGCATTGTATCTGGGTAGGACTATTGATTGCTTCCCTCTCTTGGAAGCTGTCATGGCACCTTTTACAGGTCATAACCTGCTTAGATTCTCAGAGTATCATGTCTGAAGTGCTCTATTTTTTTCTCACATTTATGGATGACACAACCTTTTTTGGTATATGACCTTGTACACAGTTAATCACAAGTTGTAGAGGTAAGAGAGTTAAGTTCTGGAAGAGCTATGAAAAAAGGAAGTACAAATTTAAAACCAAAGGAAGATTCTAATCTTCCTGACAAGAGGTGGCTCTTTCCATAGTAACTGAAAGGTGAAGTCAGGGGTGACCATGATTTCACAGAGAAACAGAAGATCAAGAGAGAGCCATGCATTTTGCAGAAAATTGAACTAAAATATTATTCTACCAGTACTAATATCCTAATAAAATCCTCCCCTCTTAGATAATAATCTACAAAATAAAGTTAAAGCCTTCTAGCATAGTACTCATGGGACTTCACATTATGACCTAAGGGTCACTTCCTCTGGTTTCCAACCTTACTTTCATGGTAAGTGTCCCTTCAGTGTAAGTGACCATTTGAGACTTTTCACTGTTCTCTTTGCCTGCATAAACCTTCTTCTTCCACAGTTCTCTTGGGGACCAGCTCTTACTCATCATCCCTCATCCAGGCACAATCTTCTGTGCTCTCTGAAGTTTATATGGACCTGAGAGGCCTATGTACAACTCTTTACAGGGTTTATTATAGTCTTGCAATTCTCACAAGGGTCTGCACCATATTGATGCTAAGTCTCAATGGGGACTTTTACTCTAATATACAACTCAACCTGAGGCCCTTGGCCTGTGTGCTGTTATACAAATTAGCACTGGGGCATATCTATTAGGGTCATAGGAGTCAACTGTGTTAGTAGAAGTCAGGTTTGCAATTGTGGCTGTCAGTTTAAAAGTTATACATATGTGGGACTGGAAGAATTGCTCAATGGTTAGGGCACTGACTATTTTCCCAAAGGACCCAGTTTCAAACTACAGCACCCACATGGCAGCTAACAACTGTCTGTAACTCGAAGATTGGACACTTTCACACAGACTTACAATTACTATATGTGTAGGCAAAACACCAATACACATATAATGAATGTAAATAAATTTAAAAAAGAAAGGAAGGTTTTTTTATGTTATAGATATGCACCACTTTCAGGCTATAAGATTGTGTGGGGCAGAAACTGCCCTAATCACCTTTACGCTTGTAAATACAAGCACTCAAACATCCTTTATGATGCTGATGTACAAAGATGACAGAACACTGAGGCCATAGAGCTAGTTAGCTGATGGAGTGGCATCTTCCTTCATGCTCTAGACCCACATATTCTTTTCAACAAGTCTTTACTGTGCACATTCACTACTCAAGACAATACGAAGAACTATAGACAACTTGTGTAAGGGAAAGGGGTTCACACCTTTGCCAATTTTGCATTATTTTGGTAAAGACAGACATTATATTACATTTAATTTAAAGTGTGTCTAATGCTGCCAAGGATGATATGTGGTGTTCTTATATTGATTATGGATCATGACAAAATGGGTTCAACACTTTTTTCCAGGCGTTTATTTGGATTCCATGCAACGCAGTGAAGCAGAAGGTTGTATGTGCAGTGAAAATAGGTTCTCTTTAATATTCAATCTCTGAAGATACCTTATTTAAAAGGTTAACATGCATACTGTATATAAAAAAGAAATGTTTTATTGTCTCAAAAGGAATTCCTTGTAGTGCTATTTCTGTGTTCTCAATAACAAAAGCCTCTTCCGGGTAGTTTCTGTACGTAGGTGAAGTCAGACATGTTTAATTTATACTGTCTCTCTTACATCAGTGTGAGAGATGACAGTTAGGTGTAAGAGATAAAAATGGCATTATACTCTATCCCAGCTTTCAGTAGGAATCCCTGGCATTCTTAAATTTCCAGATTTGCTTTGATAGGTGCATTTTAACATCCGTTTTTATTTTAAAAAGTTTTAGTAATACTAAATCCAGATGAGCCCATCTGAAACTGACGTCTGAGCAAGAGTTTCCTGGGTGTGGAGAAAATTTTAAATATTCATGTGGTAATTATTGGAATAAGTGGGAATCATATTCATGCTAAGATAGTAACACTGGAATCAAGAGAGTATACTTGTCAGTGGAGAGTGTAGACTAGCTAAATTACAGGCCATGGCTCATTGCTCCTAAGAAATCCTGCAGGTAAAATTTGAAGAACTCTGCATGCTTTAATTTTCATTCATGAATTTGGAGAAAAATAGAAGCTAGGAAAGACACTTCAATTGCTCCGTGATTTGAATTGATTAACAATGCATTGACTGATATGACAATCAGTAAAGAATCTAGGTGGCGTTTGCTAAATTTTGAAGTGGACACAATTGATATTTGCTCACAAGTTTTTCTTTATTTATTTTGAAGCTCTTTTAAGCATACTCTCAGATAAATCTTCTTTACTCTTGCCTTGTAAACTTCAATCTATAATTTCCTGACAAGCAAAGTACAGGTGATAGGAAAATATTAATAAATATGGATGAAGGTGAGTGACCTCAGTGCTAGAGTTGTTGACTTCATTATTGAGTTCATGGAGGTTTAATAAAATATACTTAAAGAAATGCTAGCCATGAACCTACCCATAGTTAATTGAATTCCATGAACTAAATCATAACAGCATTTTAATTGTTTACATGATAAAATGTTATACTCCCAGATATTATTTACTGTACATGAAGAAAGAAACCTTCATGACAGAGTTTGAGCAGGTGTGAAAAGGAGGAGAGGCAGGAAATTTAGATCTTAGAGTGGTAAAACAGCCCAGAACTCTGTTAAAATTATTAGGGATGACTTCCTCTTAGCCTGACACAAATCCTCTTTGATTATTATATGGCAAGAGGAGTTTTTCTTTTTTGGGTCAGTCTATTTGGTGTTCTGAAAGCTTATTGTATTTTCATAGGCATGTCTTTCTTTAGGTTGGGAAAGTTTTCTTCTAGGTATCAGAGAGTTGGACCTAACTAGGGTGGCAAGAGCTTGAAGACACAGAAATTGGATTGGAATTTCTGATGGAGAAACTGCACTACTCCAGCAGCTCAGTGTGTTTATTTTATGGAGTTGAAAAAAAAACCTAGATATAGTAACAAAGGTTACCATATATAGCTTACAAGGAGGTAGAGTTGGTACCCTGCTCCCCCAGTTTTTGATTGTGGTTGTGTATGACGATGATGCTGCTGTGTGGATGGGTGTGTGTGCCAGAGAGTATTAGGAAGCACACAAAAACTTTGTGGAATCAATACCCTCTTCTATTTTCATGTGAGTTTGAGGGATCACAGGCTTCCATGGTAAGTCTTTTACCCACTGAGTTATCTTGCTGGCCCAACTCTAGAATTTTAAATTCAAATGCTTACAGGACTTCTCCACTTACCATGTTCAAAACTGAACTTCTGTGCCAGGCATGGTACCACATGCCTTTAACCCCAGTATTTGTACGGCAGAAATAGGAGGATCTCTGCTTAAGGCTAACCTGGTCTACACAGCAAGGTCTAGTCCAGAATGTAAGTTAGGAAGGTATTCATAAAACTTTTAAACCTTCTATTTCAATGTTTATTATGATTTTGACTATTTGAAATATATATATATGCGTGTGAGTTTGTGTGTGTAGTGATATTTTATTTGTATTTTAATAAATAAAGCTTGTCTGAAGACCAGACTACAAGGTTAAGCCACTAGAGGTCAGGGAGTAGAGTCACATGCTCTAACTGCCTCTCTTCTCCACCAGTTGAATCCTGGGTGAGGACCCAGGTAAACCTTTAAACTCTGAAATTTCAGCAACCTTGAGCTTCCATGAGCGAGCTTGAGAATCGCCATGAATATAGCCATGCGCATTGTCTAGGCTCCTGTGTCAGAACATACTACATTGTGTGGCATTCTCTGCAGTGACTGAGAAAATCCTTAGAGACACAATGGTGTTGTGAATGTGGCAGAGATAGACAGTAGATGTGACCTTATAGGTGAGAGTTTGGTTTGCAGATAGATAATCTCAGTAGACTGACCCCTAAGGACCCAAGAAGATGATTCAGATGACCGTTCATGTAAGCATGCAACCCAGGATGTGTATATCTCTTGACAGCTGGACTCTGTCCCAAGCAAATGTAGCTGAGTGTGAGCTCAGGAATTAAATATTACAGTAGGGTTGTTTTCTCATACAGATGAACTTGTGAACTGTAGCTTCATACCTGCCTCTTTGCATTTCTTTTCTGAACACATTGAAAGGCTTAGCTAATGTGTAGCCTTGGCTCCGTGAGCTTTCACAATCACAGGAGAGCTGCTAGCCTTTCCTCAGCTGCATCCCAGGGACCAATTGGATGACATATGGCAGTATTTTATGAGGCTCTGACTGGCAAACATATCTTCTATAGGGATGGTGGAAATGAGATTCTTCTGATTTCGCAGTTACTTGAGATCTGTTCGAGAATAATTCACACACTCTATCATCTCTGCAATAATAGCAGGAGTGAGTAAGTTCCTGTCTGTTTCATCCAGGAACGAGATAAAAGCCACATGCAGAGATTTCTAGGATTTCAGACCCAACACCAAGTAATTCCCAAGTTCATGTTGAATTTCCTCAGTTTATAGGTTTATTCTGGAACACAGATCTCCAGACACCAGAGCAGGCCAAATGACAAGTTGCCAACAGAACAATATGGCATGTGCTTGAGAGCCTTTTCAGATTCAGCACTCCAACCTTCTAGAGTTGAGAGTCAGCTCTAAACGTTTAGCTTTTCCTACATCTAAACCTGTTGATAATTTCCTGACTTCAGATATCTATAAAGAAATGATTTTTTTGTGACTAAGGAAGAGGATGAGGGTTTTAAACCACAGGATGTAGTATAGTTGGACATAGATACCTAAGAATGGCTGGTGTTAATTAAATGCAGAGCTTAAACACATTCTAAATATATGAAATTATTTAATTTCAGTTTTAAACACCTTATAAAAAATCAGCAGCAAGCGCTCCATATTTTATTAGCTTGTAGCAGGCTAAAAATACATCATTACATCTCTACATTTTTTTCTGGAAGTATTTTAGAATAGGTTTAAAAAGAGGGGTTGAATTACATTTATTCATTGACAGCTGTACTCTACTTAGAGAAGAGAGTTTTAATGTTTGTGTTTTAAAGTGAATTTGGTCTAAAGTACAAGGTTAATAAATAGCAGAATCTTCTGTTTTCTTGTGTGGATGTGGTAGACAGTCAAGACTGTACTGTCATACACATTTATGGGTTTTCCTTACTGGAGTCTCAAATCTTGACCACACAGTGTGAATGCTGAAATGATATACTGAGCTCTTACGAGCCTATATACTTCTGAAGAATAGTTCCTAATAGAAGAGTTTGTCATAATTTGAAGAACATTATTTGTTTTAGATACATACTTATTTACGTAGTGTTGTCCATTGCAAATGCTATCCCTCGACAGACAGTGACAGGAGCAATCATTCACTTTAAACATCTTGATCCATTAAGGTGAGGATGGAGGCCCCAATTTGCATAGAAATTGTGACGATTTTGTCTGATCTTTGACTGTTATGTGCATTGCTATCAGAAATACTTCTTAGTCATACTTATCAGAGCCTAAAATTCATCTGCTTCAAAACCCCAGGTGTTCTTCTTGCTCACAGATTCTTCAATGCCATGCCTTTCTTCAGCAGAGCCAACCATGCAGCTCCACAGTGTCCCGCACTCATCAGTACCCTGTGCTTGACCTAATGCTGTCATCATATTATTATTGTTTTTAGGTTTCTCTGTAGTACTTTTGTTTTATGTGTATGAGTATTCTGTGGCGCGCACTGCGCCCCCGTGTCTGCGCTCGGTGCGCTGGCCCCCAGTTCGCGAGCTTCGGGAAAGGAAGCTGGAGGTTAAAATACACAAAAACACACAGACAGAGAGACAGCGACACAGGTCATCCTTGAATTACCCAAAAATGCCCCCTTTATTGTGTTTAGGGGCAGATTATATAGAGATAGCATGCCCCAGCCAAACCCACCAGAAACCACTCTCCTGCCATTAGGAATTCCTGAAGGTCTAGTGCTCAGAGCAGCTGTAGGCACTCAGATCAGGGGATTACAAGAAATTCAGGATCTGGGGTCTCACTGCTCCCAACAATTCTGTCTGTATGTATACCTGGTCTATAACTGGTGCCAAAAGGTGTCTAAAGAGGATGACAGAGATATTGTAACTGAAGTTATAGACATTTACAAACCAGCACGTCGGCACTGTGAACCAAAGCCATGTTTTCTGGAAGGGCAGCAGAAATTATGTAGAAAGCCGTTTCCAACTGCCCGAGACAGAATTCCTTCTGCCTTTAAAAACACCTCCCAGGAGCATGTTAGCAAGTTCCTTACAGGTTAATTATTGCCACCCCCAGTAGCGACATGAACTTTGGTTGGCTTTTCTGGAAGTGGAAGGTAATGCCATGGCAGAATGAAAGCTGGTTCAGCGAATGGAGCCAGTGAAGCTGAACAGCAAAACCTCAAAGAGAATCTCAGCCTGTATCTCACAGCACACTTCACACGGTGATGCGTTCAAAGTGGGCATGGGATTCAATGTGGAATGTAGAACCACCTGACTCTAGAGGAAATGGGCTAGAAAGTCCATGCATCTAGTCTGCACAAAACATGCACAGGAGTGTGTACAAAGGTGACTGGGGAAAGCCGAAATTTTTGTGTATTGTATGACTGTGGATATCTGGTTTGGAACTGCTGAGATGGCTCAGTAGAAAAGGGTGCTTGCTGTCAAGGCTCAGAACCTGGGCTCCGTCTCTGGAACACAAGTAGAAGGAGAGAACCAAGTCCTGCAAATTGAGCTTTGACTTCCATAAACACCATGGTGTGCTTGCGACTCCTCCCCCGTAAGTTTATATTTTATTTGCATACCAGATACTGGCACTGTTAATTTTTTTATGTTTACTTTATTCTAAGATATAGACTATTGATTTTTTAAATAATTATAAAATTTCCAATGAAGTGGGACTGGTGATATAGTATTTTTAGAGTGTGTGCACATGTGCTGATGTTCAGCTGTGTTTGACTTAATGCTGTTAACCAGAAGGATTTTTTACAACAGGAATTTACACGATTCTTCATTTAATTAAGTCTGAGATCTGCAAGGAACTGCAATTTCATTGCAGTTGAGACAGAGTCTTGGTGCAGAATTGACTAATCTCAGGGAACTTCTGACCATTTCCTGCCTAAATTTGTTCCTCAGAGTGAGAGTGATTCTTTTAAAAGGTGCTATATGTAGTCTTTAGTCTCTGCTGGTGACCAGTCGCTGTGCTTACACTTAACATTCAAAAGCCAAGAAAATTCATAAAACCGATTCAGAACTGAACAGGGCTTTCTATGATCTGTGTGATTGAAAAGATATATCCATATGATGAACTTTCACAACTTAAATGCTTTGGTTTAATGGAGGGAGAAAGGAAGTTGGGGAGAGAGAGAGAGAGAGAGAGAGAGAGAGAGAGAGAGAGAGAGAGAGAGAGAGAGAGAGAGAGGGGAGAGAGAGAGAGAGAGAGAGAGAGAGAGAGAGAGAGAGAGAGAGAGAGAGAGAGAGAGGAGAGTTGGGGAGAGAAAGGAGAGATGTGAATTAGAAATCTACTTTGCTCTCCCAACATCTCCCGATTATGGATTTGTTTTCCTCATTATTTTTTAATTGACTCCCCAAACTGTCCATGTCCTCATTTCTGGGATCAACATGTGATGCTCAGGAACAAGGATGCAGAAGTTCATGAGACAGTAAAATAGAATCAGTGCATATCTTTCTGATGCAGGAAGTTATTCTGGGGAATATGATTTGATTATCAACTAGGACAAATGAAAGTGTCCTAATCGAGTCTTGCAAAACAAGAAATGCTCCAATTATTGTTTATCCTAAAATATACTATGTAACATACAGAATTGAATGAGGTAGGTCACTGACTGCTAGTCTTCTTACCTATTTTGTCCAGCCTTAGAAAAGTGGACATTTCATATTTTATTCTGACAGAGTCAGTGACTTCATATCTCCAATTTTCACTTCTTCTTTTTATTTTTGGCTAACTTATAAAGATGAGAAAAACATTACCCATATCTAGCAGGAGATCTCATCAGCACTTTGGGTTAATTTCTATTGTTATTTCTGATAGAGAAACAGTTTAAATATGGTAAGTAAGAGAATAGATGTTGGGTTGTGCTGCCTAAGTAATGGCTAGGAGACAATGGCCACCGTTCAACACACAGAATGCATTTATTTTCTTTGAATGTCATTAGATACTGTAATCATCAAACAAATTATAATGTGACATTCTATGAAGCTATTTACCTAAGGCTCATCATCTGACTTAAAGATTGACTAAGAATCTTTATGTTTTTTTTTTTTTTCTGGCATGGGAACATGTAGTTAAACCAGGCATAAAATAACAGAATCTCTTTAAAGTTTTATTAACTGAATATTGCTACCTCTTAGAATCATTGTAAAAATTATAGAATAAAAGCCAAGATGTCATGTAAAATGCCATGAGATTCATAAGTGTTTACAAATTGATTTTTAAACATTATTAAGTTTGGAAAATTATTGATTAACTTTCACAGGTTTTTATCAAGATTCTTCTTGAGTATTTTTAGAAACTAACAGACTCTTCCAACATTTTAATGTATGTTAAATCAGGTTGAAATAAATGTTAAGTATAATCTTGGGAGAAAACACAGAAGCTCCACTTACCCTAATAACATAATTTAGCAGACTTGGGCCAGAGCAGGCCTGAGGCAGCGAACTCCATGTTAGTGGGTGAAAATATAGACCAGGGACATTTACAGAAACAGAACTGAGCCAGCGATCTAGGCTGGAGAAGACCTGAGACAGTGAACTCCACAGGAACAGGTACAGGTGAACAACCAATGAGGGAGTGGGCTGGAGCCAGAGACCTCTGTGGGTTCGGGTGTGAGTCTGGGACATTCACGAGAGTAGACCTGAGCCAGGACCCCTGCGGGTCAAGGCATAAGCCTGGGACCTAAGAGGGCGTAGGCAGGATCTAGAGACCTTTGTGGGTTCAGGTATGAGTCTGGGACTTCCAAGGAAGTAGGCAGGAACCAGAGACCTCTGCCAGCCTGGGTGTGATTCTGGAACCTCTGAGGTAGTAGACCTGAGCCAAGACCTCTGCAGGTCCTGGTGCACCTGAGTCTGGGACCTCCTAGGGAGCAGATCAGGGCCAGAAAGCTTTGGTGGACCAACCCCAAGCCAGGGACCTCCACAGGAGTGAATCCAGAACCGGATATTTAGAGAAGCAGGTCTGAGCAGGCAACCTAGGCCAGAACAAGCCTAAGACAGTGAACTCCATGGAGCGGAGCAAACCCTGGGGGCACTGAGTGACCTCCAGAAACATGGAGTGACCAATAAGGTAACTGGAACCGTGGAATGACTGCACCATGAGCAGCAACCATCTGAGCCTTGGCTCCACTGGTACCTTGAGATTGATCACCAGGGACACAGAAAGCCCCAAATACACCAATTAGAGGAAAAAATGGGTAGATGAGGTAAGAACACATGTAACACCACAAAGAGCAATATGACACCAGTAAAACCTAGTGGCCCTACAACAGCAAGATTTGAACAACCAAATATAGATGAAGCAGAAGAAAAATTATCTTAAAAATAACTTCAGGAGAATGTTTGAGGAACTTAAAGAGGAAATGAGAAATTTCCTCAAAGAAATGGAGGAAAAGATAAATAAAAAATTGGAAGACATCGACAAATCCCTTAAAGAAAGTCAAGAAAAAGCAATCAAACATATGAAAGAAACTATTCAAGACTTGGAAACTGAAACAGAGACAATAAAGAAAACACAAGCCTTGGGAATTATAGAAACAGAAATCATGATAAAAATGATCAGGAACCACAAATGCAAGCATAAGCAGCAGAATACAAGAGATGGAACAGAAAATCTCAAGTGCTGAAGATTTAATAAAGGAAATAGACTCATTGGTCAAAGAAAACATTAAATCTAACAAAAGCTTAACACAAAATATCCCGGAAATATGGGACACCATGAAAAGGCCAAATCTAAGAATAATAGGTATAGAAGAAGGAGTAGTTCAACTCAAAACACAGAAAATATATTTAACACAATCATAGAAGAAAAATTTTCCAAGCTAAAGAAAGATATGCCCATGAAGATGCAAGAAGCTTACAGAACACCAAATAGACTGGATCAAAAAGAAAAATCCCCTCACTACATAATAATCAAAATACTAAACATACAGAATAAAGAATATTAAGAGCTGCAATGGAACAAGGCCAAGTAACATATGAAGGCAGACCTATAAGAATTACACATGACTTCTCAATGGAGACAATGAAAGCCAGAAGGTCAAGCATTATGCAGACATCAACAGACCGTGGATTGCTGGGAGTTTTTCTCCATTAAGTTTGACGTTGGCTTGCTGTATATTGCCTTTATTATGTTTAGGTAGTTCCTTGTATCCCTGGTCTCTCCAAAACCTTTATTATGAAGGGATGTCACCATGGTACAAGGTAGTAGTATATGTCACTCAGATATGTATGACCCCAGCTACAGCATAGCCCATGGATAACCAATATGGTTCCAGATGACTGATTAGGCCCAGGCAGCCACATGGCCTTTGGTGACAACATGAACCATGGATGTTAACACAGACCCTGGCTGATGTATGATCATGAACCCAGACATGGCCTTATGTGGAGTGCCATTCTGTATGTTGTGAATGTTTTATTACCTTTAGTTAATAAAGAAACAGATTTAGCCAAGAGCCAGGCAGAGTAGAGCCAGACAGGAAATCCAAGCAAAGATAAAGGGAAAAAGAAGGCGGAGTTAGGGAGATGCTAGTAGCAGCAGGAGAAGCAAAAGATGTAAGGTAAAGCAATACATAGATGAATAAAATGGATTAATTTGAGATGTAAAAGCTAGTTAGTCATAAGCCTGAGCCATCATGATAAACTGTTTGTAATTAATATTAAACCTCAGAGAACTGACAGGCAGGAGAGAAACCTCCAGTTACAATGACCCTTCACAGCCGCTTGGGCCTGGATGATACCATGGTGGTATCAGGTTGGCTGCTCAGGCCACCTGGAACAGCATGTCTCTTGCAGAAGCATGGTTCTTGGATACCTACATGGCCACAGGTGGCAGCCCAGACACTGACCATCCCTGAGGGCTGGTTGCAACATGAACCATGAATATCCACAAAGAGCCTGGCTGTGATAAGACCATGAACCCAGACATGGCCCTTGGCAGCAGCGTAGCCTGGGCATCGTCATGGCCATGGGTGGCCAGGAGGCCTCTAACATCAGCCTACTCCTCACCACCTTCTCCATCGCTCCACGTGGTAAGCAGGTCTCCCACATCGGTCTACTCACTGCATTCATTTCTCACATTCTGCCTCTTTCCATAGTACATGAGCCGTTCCTCTTTCTCTCCCAGTTTGTTCTTACTCTGCCTTTGTGGGGCCTCAAAGAGTGATCATGGTAGCAGCTAAAAGCAGTTTTATAAGGATGTAATTAATCATTATACTCAATCAATATACCCACAATAATGCTGAGTACTTAGAAGTCACTCAATATATTCTCATTATTTTAATATTTTTATTTTATAATGATGAATTTAAGAAAATTCTATTGTTTGATTTCTACTTAGGAGTGTTTGGTGTTATAAAAATGTCTTGTGGTTTGTTGTTCTTTTGTACCTGTTCACACATTTACTTTGTTATTTAAAAATAGGGGACTTGAAATCATTTATAGTATGTACGATTCTTCAACCCAGGGATTTTATGTCAGGCAGACTTGCATTAGTAAAAATAACTTTATAAACATCCAATTTACTTTATTATGTTTCTCATAAATATATGTTGGAAGCTGAATATGTAAACAGGATCCAGATGTGATGAATCTGTAATCTACAGCTCCAGAGCAGTCACATAGGCACAGCTTTTCTAAACTAAACACAGTCACAAATATTTAGCTCTCCAGAACTACTGTAACGGCAAGAAACACGATGTAGTTAGCCCAGAAGGAAGGCCAAACTCACATTCTAACACAATTCTCATATTTAAATCTGTGCCAAAACCAGCTAGTGAAAATAAAATGTAATATTGGTTGGTTTGTACAGTTATGTTTTTACTTAAAAAAGTTGAATACTTAAAGCAACCTCCTCCATGTAATTAACATGTTGATTAGATTCAGGCCGGGCACATTTGAAGTTACCGTTTTCATAAAGGATCGACTTAAAAGTTAAGTTTTAGAGAGAGAAGGCAACTGGTTGTAAATATCTATGTTTTTCTCACAGTTCACCTCCAGCCCCAGCACCCACTCCTTCTAGGGAGCATGGTGACATGAACTTGAGCCCAGTGCTGGACTGCACATGCTCAAACACCAGCTTATTTGCTTGCTGGCTATGTGAGTTTGTTTTGTGGAGTTCATTTATCTTCTCTCCACTTCAATGTCCTTATTTGTGAAAAAAAATTATTCTGGTACTAACTTTGTAGCATCAATAAGAAGATTAATGTTATACACATGGCCACGTACAAGCTGAGTGATACACAGAGAACTGCCACAGCCTTACCTACTTTACTCAAATACGTCTTTCTGTTGCTGCTAAATTTGAACAAATTTCAACTGTTACATTATTTTGCTTAATACATGTCAATGAAGGCATTAATATCTAGGTAACCAATAAGAAACATGTTTAGTGGGAATAGACATGTTTTGTATTGCATATACTTCATTTTACATACAAAATCTGGTGTTTTTAATAATACCTTCATTGACATGTGCTGAGCAAAGTAATATAGCTGTTAAAATTTGTTTTTAATATATCATCCCATTTCTTTTTCTGCATGCTGTTCTTTTTCCAGGCACTATTCAATTTTCAGTTTTAAAATGACCTGTCTGGATAATTTTCTAGTTTTCCTTGTATGTTCTCCATTGGGAAGCCAAAATGATGGCTTCTTGACCCCTTTGCCTTGTCCCACACTCCCCATGAGCTCTCACTTCTTCTCTTTGAAGTGCTTGGCATGTAACACCCCAAGCCTCATAAGCAAATGCAAGAAGTCTGATTTTGATGCAAAAAATCTGTCACTTTGTTGGAGTAATAAACACTGGAGGTGTCCATTTATATTAATAGATTCAAGTAACTGGAAAAACAATGACAATTTTTAGAGGGGTAAATGCTAAAGCATGATAGATTGGAGTTCTAGGGTAGTGGTAGATTAAAAGCCCAGCAGTGAGACTCAATGAAGGAAAATAGGATGATATACAATAATGTTTTCTTACAAGAGGCGATAGCCATGAAGAAAGTTACTAATCTGGGTTAAGTCTCTACAGAGAAACTTTACAGGAGAGGCTGATACCTGATATCAGGAGGACACAGCCATACCACGCTGCATCAGTGGGCACCACCAAAAAAAGTGCTTCCCACTTGGCATGGGTGCTGCAGGAACAGTTAGTTATCTGTTGACCTAGGGCTGGTTAGTGAGACCCCAGGACTAGAGAGCCCGAAGAAGAGACTCAGTACCAACCTACAGGCTCCAGCAGAGCTCTGTGGGAAATGCCCGACACTCTCTCCTTCTTGACACACATGTGCATCTTAAGCAGCAGAGGGAGAAGCCTGCAGAAGTAGGACCAAAGACTGATTACAAGCTGACGTCTGGGGTTGGTGCAGTCTGTAAAACATGGACTAAAGAGTGTTGAAGTGTCAAGGCAGTTTCCTTGTTCCTCCCTCTATGGTTAGTGCTATGTCCAGAAAGCAATGCCCACCTCCAGGAGCCACACAGCCAGGGGAGATGAACTACCCACTCACAGCATAGGCTTGGAGATGTAGACATGGAAGCTGAGTTGTGACCCGTTAGGGTAGTGTGAAATGTCCTGTCACTGCATTGAAGAACAACAACACAGGAACTGGGAACTGAGAACTATAGTGTTTTTTCTGAATTCAGCTGCTCCCAGAAACTCTATCCAAAAGAAATTTGTTTAAACTCCACTGGGGGACATCATACTCCAGACTTGCTCTTATAGGTTTGAACTGGAGAGAGACAAACTCCCTTCCCCTCACATCAGCGCAGTTTGCCACATGAAGCTCCACACAGAAGGAAAGAATGAAACGTTTGTCTCACTAAGGAAGGAATTCTGACTGAAGAATAGTATTTTTTTTAATCCATTGCACTTCCCCTTATTTATAATTTTTAACTTTGTAAAAGTCTTCTATATACTTAAAGCAAAGCAAACAAGTCACATTCCTGGGAATGTACCTCCCCTCCAAAATTCCAAGTTAACATACCACATTGACATGACACAACAGTGTTTATCGCTACAAGATTCACAATAGCTGTTATGAAGCCAACCTAGCTGGTCAACAGCAAAGGGATGGCTTTAAAATGTGGTATAAATGCACAGTCGATTTTTTTAATCCATAAAGAATGAAGTCATGATGGCTACTTAAAAATGGAACAACTAGGGATAATCATATTACGCTAATTAAGCCAGTCTCACAATGTAGTTTTAAATGTTACATACGTTTCCCTATGATGTCAAAGGTGTCTCAGATATGACTATGAATGGAAAAGTAGGAGAAAGAGATCTGATTTTGGCTCTTTGTCCATTTTCACTTATATAAAAAATATTTATATAAATATGGATGCAAAACATTAATACTAATCAAATTGTTTCAAAGAATAAATTTCAACAGTACGCCTCTATAACAACTATAAATAAAACTGTTCAATTTTCTGGACAATGTCAGTATTTAGATCAAAAAAATCAGTGAATTTCTTATTGACAGCAACCAAATAGTGTTTGTAGTATTTTTCTCATATAGTAGATTACATCCATACACTGTAATTTTTTTTATCTGAATTGTATCGTATTCAAGCACACCTTTGCCACTTTCTTCTTTAAAAGATTTTATTTTTTTATTTTATGTGTAAGGGTGCTCTATCTGCATATATACCTTTATTCCAGAAGAGGGAATAGGATCTCACTGAAGATGGTTGTGAGCCACCATGCAGTTGCTGAGGATTGAACTCAAGACTCCTGGAAGTGCTTTTAACCTCTGAGCCATCTTTACAGCCCCTCAAGTACATGTTTTCAAGGGTATCTGTCTTCTGTGATGTTCCTTTATGTTTACTTTTAAATGACAAAAAGAGTAATGAATAGCCTCTGTCCCAGTTTTATTTCTGTTGCTGTGATAAAATATCCTGACAAAAAGCAACCTAGGAGAAAGGACTTATTTTTAGCTCACTATTCCAGGTTGTAGTCCAATACTGCAGAAGAATCACTACAGCAAGAGCTGTAGACATCTGGTCAACCACACTCAAAGTTACAGAGTGAAATGCACAATTGATTGCTTGCTAGCTTGCTTGTTTGGTTTCATCCTGTTTTTTCTACTTGTAGTTGAAAACCACCCTAGGCAGGGAATGATGCTACTACAGTGGGCTGTGTATTTCCATATCATTTAACAAACAAGTAAGAAGCATCTTTCCACCCACACACACAGGCCAACTCAATGCAGATAATCATTTACTAAGATTATTTTCCCAGGTGATTCTTGATAGTGTTAAGGTGATAGTTAAAGTCAACCATTACAATGTCCGTGAAAATTAATTAATGCCATTAAACAATAAAAGGATCTAAAGACCAAAGTAGATCAATATTTTTTATTTGGAGCGAGAGACTTCATATCCCTATTTATTGACAACTCCAAAGGTACTGTTTTCACCTGCTACCTTTACTGGAATTTCTTTTAGAAGGAAAATGTAAGAACAAAACTCTTGTGGGTATTATTTCCTTATCACACATAGAGACATCTTTCTTATTATAGGAATATAATAGAAATATAATATAATCAGAGTGTGATACAGGGTGAGGAGAAGTGGTATTAGCATAACCTTTGGTATATTGACAGACAATAAAGATAGGTGTGTGTGTGTGTGTGTGTGTGTGTGTGTGTGTGTGTGTGCGTGTGATATGTCAAATGGAGGCAGAAAAGGCAATACCTAATAATAACCCAAGAGGTTATCCTCTGGTAATCAAAAGGAATTTACTATGTATGTCCTTCCTCTTGAAAGTCCTGCCACCTCCCAATTACACCACCCTTTGGATGAAGTCTTCAATCAGGCCCTGGGAAATTCCCGTAGAAGTCATAGCAGTCCACAAAAAATCATGGAAAATATGAAGAATATAGATGAGCCTATTTCATTGTGATGTCTTTTCTGATCATTAGTTGTTATTTTTTTTAAAAAAAATAGTTTAGCATGAGCAATGTTTAAATGATAATCTACAACAGATAGATCAGTTTACAAAACTCAGTTCCTAGGGTTTCTCCTCTACTGAAAGAGACAAGTGCACTGGTTACAGCTACAGTGATGTTTGGCCAAGAGAAACCCTCATGAGAATGCACAGACAAAGGCTGATACATCTGTAACAGCTAAGCAGAGAAAGGCTAACACATTCTACCGGCTTCCTCCTTGCGGATGTATTGTCATTGATCTTTTGTGACCTTCAAGCTTACGAGATGTTCTGAGCTCCTTTGAGGACACTTGAAATCTGACCTTCCTTAAGGAGATATTTTTAGGGGAAAACATTTGCGCTGTTGTAGCTAAGTAAACAGACAATATTAAGCAGCTGTAGTCTTCTGATACTTGCCTTTAGTCAGCTCTCAACCCGCATGTTAAAGAATTTCCCAATACCCAGCTGTGGAGAAATGGCTCTGGAGCTCTGTGTAAAGCAAACCTCAAGCTTCCAAGAATGAGCATTGAGTAAGATGCACTAGACGCTTAAGTGATGTGATGTTGACAAGGAGGAAGCCTTGCCCTTGCCTCTGTAAGGATGACTGCAACAGAGTCCCACAAGTGAGATTTTTATAACTTCCTCGGTTCTATTTCTGAATTCCAGTTCCCACATGAAGTGATTAATGGTGGCGATCAAAGTAAAGTATATACTGGAAAATAATTTTAGCAGTAATTGTTGAAAGCATAAAATAAACAGATAAAGATTATTTTTAATTGTAATCTAAATTGAGTTACCATTTTAATTTTGCTCAGTTTCTATGTAAAGAAAGACAGCAGTATATCTTCTTAGATCCGTGTGAAGGAAGGTATGTACATGTGTGGCTTGGTCTGTGTTGCTCAGCTCATCAGTTTTCCAAAGAAATGTTTCCTAGAACTCCTTTGTTCTTAAAACTGTCTCTTTGGTTGTGAAAGAGAATTTCTATCTAATATATGTATATGTGGGATGCTGTTATAATCTAAAAGAGGCAGGAATGGCTCCAGCTGCAGCTGTGATGTGCAGGTAATAAAAAAAACACATTTATTCAGGGAAAGCATCAGTTTTCTGCTAGGTTCCTCTTAGGGATTTGCTTTACAGTGTATTCCTTCAGATTTTTTTTATTGCATAACCTATGAAGAAAAGAACGTATTATCCATTCTAGTAATGTTATTAATTCAAGTATCCTGAAGCCCAAGGTACTTCATTCCTGTTAATATTTCTATTTATAACTCAAGAGTTTGGGTTATTTCATTAGAGAAAAGAGGTTTCAGAATCTAAGCCTGTGTTAGATAATTCTATCCAGAGTTAACTGTGGTGTCTGAAAGGGCTCCTTGAATTTGCATGATGACTGCTATTGGGAAAACACCAAACATGGCAAATTGATGATTGCATAGTGTAAGGAAATATTAACCTTCAAAAATTAACATGAATATTGCGTGTTAATGGTATTTCTTCTGCTCATCTGAACTACAGTAAAAATAAAAATAAAAAATTCTTATTCAAGAACTGCCAATCATCACTATTTACATTTATTTGATTACACTAAATGCATATCTAATTAAAAATATTAATTGTACAGAATTACTTTGGCTATTCTTGTTTTTTTGTTTTTTTCATATAAAGCTGAGTATTGTTTTTTTGAAGTCTGTGAAGAATTTTACGGGGATTTTGAAGGACATTTCATTGAATCTGTAGATTGCTTTTGGTAAGATTGCCATTTTACTATGTTAATTCTACCTAACCAAGAGCATGGGAGATCTTTCCATTTTCTGGTGTCTTCTTCAATTTCTTTCTTCAAAGACATAAAGTTCTTGTTATACAGGTCTTTCACTTGTTTTGTTACAGTTACCCTAAGATACTTTATGTTATTTGTGTCTATTGTAAAGGGCAATGTTTCTATAATTTCTTTCTCCATCTGTTTATTACCTGTATAAAGGAGGGCTACTGATTTTTTGAGTTAATCTTGTATCCTACTATACTACAGGTGTTTATGAGTTGCAGGAGTTCCCTGGTAAAATTTTTGGGGTCAATGATGTATACTAACATATCATCAGCATACAGTGAGTTTGACTTATTTTCCAATTTATATTCCCTTGATCTCCTTTTGTTATATTATTCCTGTAGCAAGTACTATATTAAATAGATATGGAGAGAGTAGACAACCTTGTCTTGCTCCTGATTTTAGTGGGATTGCTTTGAGTTTCTCTCCACTTATTTTGATATTGGCTGTTGGCTTGCTGTACATTTCCTTTATTATTTTTAAGTATGTTCCTTGTATCCCTGCTCTCTCTAAAACTTTTATCATGAACAGGTGTTGAATTTTGTTGAAGGCTTTTTTAAAGCATCTAATGAGACAATCATGTGGTGATTTTTATTTTCAGTTTGCTTATATGCTGGATTATATTCACAGATTTTTATATGTTGAACCATCCCTGCATCTCTGGGATAAAGCCTACTTGGTCATGATGGATGATTTTTTTCTGATGTGCTCTTTGATTTGGTTTTCTAATATTTTATTGAGTGTTTTTGCATCAATTTTCATGAGTGAGATCGGTCTGTAATTCTCTTTATTAGTAATGTCTTTGTTTGGTAAAGGAACTTCTGGAGGTGTCACCATCCCTGACTTCAAACTCTACTATAGAGCTACATTAATGAAAACAGCCTTGTATTGGCATAAAAACAGACAGGAGGACCAATGGAATCTAATCAAAGACCTGTATATCAATCCACATACCTACGAACACCTGAGATTTGATTAAGAAGCAGAAAATATTAAATGGAAAAAAGAAAGTATATTCAACAAATGGTGCTGGTATAACTGTATATCATCATTTAGAAGAATGAAAATAGATCTATATCTATCACCATGCACAAAACTCAAGACTAAATGGATCAAATACTTCAACATAAAACCAACCACACTGAATCTGATAGAAGAGAGAGTGGGAAGTACACTTGAACACAATGGCATAGGAGACCACTTCCTAATTATAACCTCAGTAGCACAAACACTGAGATAAACAATTAATAAATGGGATCTTTCGAAACTGAAAACCATCTGTAAAGCAAAGGACATAGTCAACAAGACAAAATGGCAGCCTACAGAATGGGAAAAGATCTTCAACAACCCCACATCAGACAAAGGACTGATTGCCAAAATATACAAAGAACTCAAGAAACTTGACATCAAAAGAATGAATAATCCAATTAAAAATGGAGTACAGACCTAAACAGAGAACTCTCAACAAATGAATCTCAAATGGCTGAAAGACATCTAAGAAAATGCTCGACATCCATAGCCATCATAGAAATCAAATCACAATAACTCTGAGATTCCATTTTAAACCTGTCAGAATGGCCAAGATCAAATTCACCCATGACAATTTATGCTAGAGAGGATGTGGGGTAAGTGAAACACTCCTCCATTGTTGGTGGAAGTACAAACTTGTAGAGCTGTTTTGGAAATCAGTATGGCAATTTCTCAGAAATTTAGTAAATAATCTATCTCAAGACTCAAAAGTACCACTTTAGGGTATATGTATGTATATATATGTGATGCTCAATCATACTACAAGAACATGTGCTCAACTATGTTCATAGCAGCATTATTTGTTATAGCCAGAACCTGGAAACAGCCTAGATGACCCCCAACTAAAGAATGGATAAAGAAAAAATGTGGTACATTGACACTATGGAGTACTATTCAGCAGTAAAATAATAATGACATCTTGAAATTTGCAGGCAAATGAACAGATCTAGAAATAAACACATTGAGTGAGGTAACCCAGATCCAGAAAGACAAAAATAATATGTACTCACTGATAAGTGGCCTTTAGACATAAAGCAAAGAAAAAAAAAGCCTACAATTCACAACCCTAGAGAACATAGACAACAAAGAGGACCCTCAGAGTGATCTAAATAGGAAGGAGAAAAGACAAGATCTCTGAAGTAAATTGGGAATATGGGTGTCATGGGAGAGGGTGGAAGAGGAAAGGGTAGGAAGGGAGGAGAGCAGAGAAAAATGTATAGTGCAATAAAAGCAATAAAAAAGAAAAAATATTAATTAAGTCATTCTGTGCAGTGTATTAAATGAGGAACTTTTTGTATATATTTAAACATGAAGAAATCCTAATATTTGTTAGATGAAGTCAGGAAGAACTCAGGTTCAAAGTGTGTGGAAACTACATAGTGAGACCTTGCCCCAAAACTCAGAATCAGAGTAACAGCAAATCAAGAGACAGTATGGGAAAGTGAGCAGCTTGAGGTGATTGAATTTTAGCTATGACGAACATTGTTGTAATGAATTCCTGCTACAGAATTGTAGCTGGAAGTCTGTTACTTATTATTATGGAGTGGCTCGGGACTATTCTTTTCTTTCTGTGTTGCAAATTTTATCACTCACTGTCAACTTGGCTTATAATTTCCATCAACTGTTGGGTACAACAAGAAAACAGTTACGAACAGCAGAGCCTCATAGGACTTAAAGGAGGCTGTGATGTTTCCAAACAGTGAAGGATGGACTTGGACCTTTGATCATACTGTTAATCTTTCAGGAATTTAATAACACTGGGGGCAGTTTTACTTATTTGATGAAGAGGTAGTTAATAATTATAATAAAATTTAAGGTGCCCGTAATAACATGATGGGGTAGAAAAAGGCAATAACAGTGTGGATCACAATTTTAAGTGTTTAGTTTTTCAGGTCAGTAGAAGAGCATATTGGCATAGAAATGGGCTGACCTAGTCAAAGCACAGCAGGTGCCTGGTGAGCCGCTGCTAAATTAAAATGATTACCTGAAGTTCACTGCTATTTGATGCTTCAATTACCACATCAAAGACTTGACCTTCAGCTTCTTATCATTACTAGCCGCATTTTTCCACCTGTCTCAATCCTTTCTATTGGCTTCTCCCATTTGAGTAGATCACTACCAAGAAAGAGCGCCTGTTCATCCCCTTTTGGAAATAAGAATCTGACCGAGATAAAAGCATGTCACACTCAAGCTATGTTATAAGATGGCTGGAATATGCAAACTCATTTTCACATCATAAATTGATTTTTTAAAAACTAAGAAACCTCATTTCTATTTAATGTGATGATCCAAAGTTTTTAATACAGAGTCTATAAAGCATTAATAATGCTACTACCTCTGCCCACCCAGGCCTGTAGTTACTGGAATAGAAAAGAACAAATTCTCCCCAAGGTAAATGCTTTTGTTAAACATAACATTAAAATATCAAAACCTGCATAAAAGAAATTTAGCATGTTCATTTATAGGGAAGTAAATATGACCAATTTTATAATTCCTAAGATCATTTGCTTTAACACCAAAAGAAATATTTTATAAGCAGTCATCAGTTATTGCCATGGCCCCACGGAACAGGATCAGCTCTAAAAGATAAGATTCTTTTCTTTCTTTGCTTTTGTGTGTGGAAGTGCACGTGGGAGGTGTGGGTGCTCTGAGCAAAGTGTATGCGTGGAAACCAGAGGATAGTCTGTGCGTGTTGGTTCTCTTTCCAGCGTGGGTCCCAGTAAACATCTCAGAATGGCAGGCTTGGCGGCAAGTGCCTTTGCCCACCGAACCATCATGTTGCCCATGTACAGTATTTCTTGAGAGAAACAATTTCTTGGAGGAACTCTCTGGAACTATATTTTTATCATGACCATGAAAATAAGTTAATTAAATTGCTTTGAAAATTAACATATCTCAAAATTATTGTAAAGATCTAATTATGTTGCTATCACTTTCTGAGCCCATCTTAATGGATTGAATTCCCAAGATAGTTGCTTCATTTTGATTTCATTTCATTATTCTCTCTAGGCATAAAAGGGAACTTGTTTTCCTATTCTCTGAGACATCAAATATTCTTTTAACTCTAAAAAGAAAATTAAAGAGGAAAACTGCTTTCTTCACTGTTGACACATAAAGAAAACATAATCATTCTGAGGAGGGGGAAGGGTATGTGCCTGGAGAGATGCCACAGGGGTTAAGAGATCTTTATGCTCTGTAGCAGACCTCGGTCTTCTCCCAGCACCCACATGGCAGTTCACAGCCACCTGTAACTACACTTCCAGGGAATTAGAAGGGAATTCAATGCTATCTTCTGGACTCTATGAGTACCAGAGGCATTCCTGTGGTACACACATACTCACAGAGTTAAATATTAATATACAGGGGGAAGTGAATGACAACAAATACTTGTTCTTCTCAGATTCAGGTAGAATGCTCTGACTGATGGGGGTGATCCCAGGGTGGTTGGGGTGATCCCTGGACTTGTCCTGGGTTCTGTAAGAAAGTTACGCAAGACATTAGGAGCAAGCCGGCATGCTCCACTTCTCTATGACTTCTGCCTCAGTTCCTGCCTCCAGGTTCCTGCCCTGTTTGAGTTCCTGTTCTGACTTCATCTGATGATAGACAGTGATATGGAAGTGTAAGCCAAATAAACCCTTTCCTCTTGTTCCCAACTTGCTTTTTGGTCATGGTGTTTCACTGCAGCAACAAAAATACTAACTAGTATTGAAAGTGGCACCAGGATCATAGGGGATTGCTGTGCTAGATCTGTCTGTGTTGTTTGGGGTATTTGTGGAAGGACTCGAGAACATTAGGCTAGGATAGCTATTGAGTTTACAGGCTCTTCTGTAGGACTTTGGAAGATAAGAATGTTGAGTAAAGACTGCGGAGGCCCCGTTTGTGAAATTTCAGAGGGAAGCAAAGACTCTAGCAGGCTTTACCAGGTCATTTGTCTGAGGGATCTGTGGTGTCTGGTCAGCTGGAGCTGAAGAATCAGAGATGACCAAGAAGAAACCAGAGCCACTAAAGAAACCAGAAGCACTAAACACTGTTCCACTGCTAGAACAGTGGGTGCTGGTCATCTGGGGCTGTGATTAAGGAGAGACCAGTGTCATTGAGATGAGAAGGGTGTCCTCAGGGGAAGCACACAGAAGCTGTTGTCTAGAAGCAGCCAAGGTAGTGTAAGAGTCAAGCAGGTACCGCTGATTTTGAAGGAATGTAGGGGATCATGGAGAACAGCTGAGGCGTGGTACGGTGTAGTAGGGCTGGAGTCCCTGAAGAACGCCCAGGAAAGACGAATGGTAAAAGTGCAGCCCAGATGCAGCAGAAAAACCCAGCATTTTGAGATGTTGGTATCCTGGGACAACCACCAAGGACAGCAGTATGTATGGAGTGGAGCTGGACTGAGTGTAGGAGAATATCTGTGGGTGCAGATCCAGAAAAGTGACCCAAGCACTCTGGAGGAGCCCAGAATAGCATGAATGGATCCCAGACCTTGGACACTGAGTTATTGCACAATTGGTGTTTGGTTGTGATTGTGCCCTGGTTCTTCTCTCTGTAAGTAAGAAATCATTTAATTTAATTTTGGTTTCATAGGAGCCCACAGTTGAGAGACTCAACTTTTAAGTAGATTTTAGCCTTTAAAAGAGACTTTGAACTTTTCAAACAGACTGGATTTTAAAATGTTTGAATTTGTAAAGTCTATGGGACTTTTAAGACTTGGAATATTTTATATTGTGATGCTCATGTTAATATGTTCTCTTGGGGATGAACAAAAAAAGGAAAGGCTGTGGCCTAACAGTGATGTGTTTGTATGTCAAGTAGACAAGGGTTCAGTTGTAATGGAGAATCTTATATTAACTTGATGGAAGGCATAGTCATGAGAGAAAAAGGAGCCTTAACTGAGAAAATATCTCCATAAGGTATGGCTATAAAGTATTTTCTTAACTAGTGATTGATGATAAAGGACCCAGACCATTTATGGGTGGTGTCACTCGTGGGATGGTAGTTCTGAGTTCTATAGAAAGCAGGCTGAACAAGCCATGTGGAGCAAGTTAGTACACAGCACTCCTCCATGGCCTCTGCGTCAGCTCCTGCCTCCAGGTTCCTGCCCTGCTTGAGCTCCTGTCCTGTCTTCCTTCTGTGATGGTCTGCTTCCTGGAAAGTAGGTTAAAACAAACTCTCTCATCCCTAAGTTGCTTTGGTCACATCCCTTCCATCACAGCAGTCAACAATGACTCTAAGTAGGACATTTGTTTGTTTAGTGGCAGTGTTTCTGTCACCCTGTCCCAGGGGTGATATGCTTACTGGGGTATGTCAGTGCCTCTCTGCCTCGTTCTCTATCAGAGGGCTTTCTGTGGTGGCTTTCTGTGACACAAAGCAGAGCTATGTCTTACCTTCTGCTCTTCAGCTCCTTGCTTAAGATCATTAATCTTTTTCTTCTTTAATTCTCCTTTACCATGAAGATGACAAGGAATTCCCCTAAGGTCATCACTGAGCCTTTTCTATAGGTGCTCAGCTGTGCTGCAGTCTCAGGAAATCATGCCCCAGCAGAACAGATTACTGGGCACTTCAATCAGCCTTGCATATGGGAAGATACAATTTTAGTCTCTTTAGTTAGGCATACGTGGAGAATCAAAATAAATACCTTTGTTATATATGAAAGCTCTATCTTTAAAGATAGTGATAGTAAAAATTTCAGTTTTTTTTTTAAACTGGTAATTGCATGTTTATGCACATTTCACCAGATTTTTTTCTGGCTTTGTAAAATTATAAGTTAATTACATTTGAAATTATTCTACAAGTGGTTTAAGACACTGTATAGGAAGCAAATCTAGATTATAACAAGAAATATAAGAGATAATAGAGATGATAGGAGCATAAAACACGAGTCCCCTGAAACT
This sequence comes from Alexandromys fortis, assembly GCF_014885135.2. Classification (NCBI taxonomy): domain Eukaryota; kingdom Metazoa; phylum Chordata; class Mammalia; order Rodentia; family Cricetidae; genus Alexandromys; species Alexandromys fortis. The sequence goes on from NW_026067949.1 coordinate 47,047,539, forward strand.
GTACACACAGAGTGCCAGACTGATGACCAGGGAGGCATACGTTCCCCGCCCCCCACAGGGAAGAAAATAATATCAGCAGAGAACAAAAGGAGAAGGAAATTTTATCATTAAGACAATTACTCAAAACATGTAGATAAAATTTTAGAATCACCTGGAAAATATAAACATTAGCATAATTAAACATAACTACAATGATGGGGATTTTAGGCTCATTTTCTGAGGAATTAAGTTGACAATAGTCATTTAGGTATATTGTTTTGTAGAACATTCTACACATGGCATCAATTTAGCTCTAAGTTTTTCTAGCACAATGAGAGGGTGATTCTCGATCATACATGGTGTCCTAGTCAGCTTCAGCTTTCAACACATTGCATCCTGGAATCATTTGACAAGGGGGTCCCATTTGAGGCATTTTCCAGATCAGATTGGCCTATGTATATGTCTATGGGAATTGCCTTGATTGTTATGTGGTTCAGGAGACCCCACTGTGGGAAGCAGACACCCGGGAAGATGGTCTTCAGCTGTGAGAGAATGCTAGCTAAGCTTGATGAGTCTGTGAGGCAGCCAGCAGCCAGTGGTCCTCCATCATTCTGCTTCTATTCCTGGTCGGATTTCCCTTTGTGGTGGACACTGACAAGGAACTGAAAGCCAAACGACCGCTTTCCTACCACCAGTTACTTTTTTTGTGCTATTTTATTTTTTTATTCATTTATTAA
>NW_026067949.1:47049288-47050137 GCF_014885135.2 Alexandromys fortis
GTGCCCCATTTTATAATTGGGTTGATTAGCCTTTTACGGTCTACTTTCTTGAGTTCTTTATATATTTTGGAGATCAGACCTTTGTCAGTTGCGGGGTTGGTGAAGATCTTCTCCCAGTCAGTCGGTGGCCTTTCTGTTTTAGCAACCGTATCCTTTGCTTTACAGAAGCTTCTCAGTCTCAGGAGGTCCCATTTATTTATTGTGGCCCTTAGTGCTGCTGGGGTTATATGTAGGAAGTGGTCTTCTGTGCCCACGTGTTCTAGAGTACTTCCCACTTTCTCTTCAATCAGGTTCAGTGTGTTTGGATGGATATTGAGGTCTTTAATCCACTTGGACTTGAGTTTTGTGCAAGGTGATAGATATAGGGTAGCACTACTCACAGTGGTCTGGGCATAAACAGTAACCAACATAAAGCATCATAGGCATTGCCTCCAGCACAACTGAAAAGAAGAATTTCTCAATCAAGGTTCCCTCTTCCCAGAGGACTCTAGCTTGTGTCAAGTTGACAAAAACCTAGCTCACCCAAGTTCCCATCAGTAACTGAATAGCTAATGATAATGATAATTGATGATTTATGGGGAGAAGAGAACCAATTTTCTTCAAGGGTGTGGTCCCTGGTAGGTTTACCAGGCTCTGGTGGGTGGCTCTATACCCTTGAGCATATGGGTAACACAAATTATACTCCATAAGATATAACAAATAGGGAATGTAAAGAGAGGGTAAGAGTTGGTCTAGGGGAAATTAGGGAGAAGGAGTCGACTATGATCAAAATATATTTGATGTATATTTGAAATTCTCAAGGAGTTAGTATAAATATTATATTTTTTTAATTGAAAAAAGGAAAAAAAA
>NW_026067949.1:47050497-47076076 GCF_014885135.2 Alexandromys fortis
TCTCCCTCCATCTGCTCCTCATTGGGACCTTGGGAGCTCAGTCCAGTGCTCCAGTGTGGGTCTCTGTCTCTATCTCCATCCATCACCAGATGAAGATTCTATGGTGATATGGAAGATATTCGTCAGTATTGCTATAGGATAGGGTCATTTCAGGTTCCCTATCCTCAGCTTCCCAAGGGACTAACTGGGGACATCGCCTTGGGCTCCTGGAAGCCACTCTATGAAGAAGTATAAATATTATATTACAATATATATCTAGAAACTAGAAGTTAGTTGAAAAGTAAATTACTCTGGAAATAATAAAAGTCAGATCATTCTAGCAGTTAAAAGAATCTTTGATGCAAATTTTATTATTGCTCACTAAATTGTAATCATAAATTTCTAGAGAATAGTGACAAAGTTTCTACTATTTTACTAATATGCTTATTAAAGTATAGACTTAATTAAAATATCAAATAACTTATCTTCAGTATCATCTTAGCCAATTAAAGTGGAAGGAAAATATTCTAATAATTCTTAGTGAATGTAGATTTTTTTTATGTCTCTACAGCCATATAGTTTGAAATTTGTAATGCAAAAGTCAAATAAGTTATTTTCTTTCTTCAGTTTGTATGTTGAATCCTGGATGCCACATTCAAAGAGCCTAGTGAATAGTTCTCTAACAAACACATATCTAGTGTAAACCTTTTGTTTATGGACACAATGACTAATTAATCAATAGGTATATCTTGAACTTTTTCCTCTCTTCTCTACAATGTAGGGCTTGGGAGAAGGACATCTGCAGAACCTCGGGCCATTTATGTACCTTTGTCAATGTACATTCTCCAAGGCAATATCTACCCCTCTCTCTGTTGCAGAGTAATTACTATGTGCACAAATGCTCACTAGAGTATCTAGCTCATACGGAGCATGTTCTTTAAATGTCAGCCATTGTTGTTTGTGCCATGTGAAAACTCACAATCACCTTCTCAGTGTGCTTGCCATAGAATCGCCTGTCGACCTTCTCGCTTTAACAGTAACATTTATTTCTAAATGAAAACAAAACCATTTGGCCCAGATGTGAAAGTACTTCTTTAATGATAAAGTAGGGTAAAAAGAGACACGAGAGAGTCTTTATAAGGATTTATGTGCAATCTCTCTTGCTGGACCTTTCCTCATGTTTATCTACGCATGCTGCAGTTAAGGAGGAAGAAACAGAAGATGGGGTTTATTAATCTCCTCAAATCCTACTTCCATCACTTATACATAATGAAGCTCTTTGTGTCTTCTTGTATACAAGTGTGTGCAAAGCCAGAGTCAGTGCATGAAAGCATGTCTATAGCCAAGTCTTTCCTCGTACCTTTCAACCAAATAATACCAAATACTGCCCCAGCAGGATTCCACTGTTGTCAATTTCATTGAAAGTGCATGCTTCTTCTCATTTCTGTCCTTTGGTTCATACTTATCCTTGCCAGTATCCCACCATTCTGGAATTTATTAGGTATTGTAGTTTGTGTCTAAAATTTCTCCCAAAAGTCCTGCACTAAAGTGTTGTTTTACAGCGGCTAACTCTATTGTGAAGTGAGGAAACTTTAAGAAACAGAGTCTAATTGAAGGACACTTCAATCTGGTCACAGTGGCATTACAAAAATATCTGAAAATATTTCTGAAACTATGATTACTACATTTCAAAGTCTAAAATACAAAGTCAGTAAAATTATACCATTGTGTTAATGAGACAGGTTATATAGGGCAGGGGGAATTAATGGACATGAGAAGGAAAGGAATTACTTTGTTCAGGAGTCCAGTTGAAACTTCTGGGCATCTCAGAATCAAGAACTAACACAATCAACAATATTTACTTGAGGATGGTCCCATGTCCTGACGATTATATTTGTGGAGGAACCTCACCTGAGACCTGTACAGCACTAGTGCTTTTGAATTTTACATTACTAGACTGTAATCCTTATAAACTCAGTTATTGAAAAGGAGATTAGAGATGGTGTGGGGAGGGCTCCCTACAACCCTATTAAACAATGTAATTCCCAAAGCTTCCAAAGTTCTACGTGGAATCATCATTAAATGCTTCTCTGGGAAACCCACATCCATGTGACCAGGATGTCTTTCTATTTAAAAATAAACTTCAGCTTTTTTTTCTGCATTATACCGGCTTCTTATAATTCGTTTTACGCCTACATAGAGGATCTGTTTTTTCTGAGTCAAGGCTCATGAAAGATTAAGGGAAATCCTCAGACTGGTAAGTGTGGACATGTGGAGCTCTGTCTCATTGCCCTACATCTACTTCCTGCCTGGCTACTGACCAATCAGCATTTTATTAAAAATAATACAAGTGACAGGATAAAAGACCATTGTCCCACAGCATTCCCCCTGAAAACTCTTTTAGAATTATTCTAAGTCATAGTATGTTTTGAATTTTTAAAATCTAAAAGAGAAAACTTGCAAGCATTATTCCATGAGAACATGAGAAACAACTAACGGTGACACATTTAATATCCCATATTCTGCTCTTCCCTTTTTCATATGAATATGTCTCTAGGGTTTGGGAGATGATTGACTTAGTGAAGCATCTGTGAAGTAACTATAAGGAATTGAATTTGGATCGCAGCAACCCTGTTAAAAAATATCCAGGCTTGGTTACAGGTGTCTGTGACCCTAACAGGTATGGTGGAGACAGGTGGATACCCAGAGCTTGCTGTCTAGCCGATTCAGCTAACAGATTTGAACTCCTGCTTCAGAAGTTAACATGGAAAGTGACTGAGGGAGATGGTGTGGTTTCTGACCTCCCCATGTATACTCACACATGTGCATGCGAACACCCCCCTGCATACCACAGGTACACACATACATATACTACACATGCAAACACAAAATAACCTAATGAAGACACCACTCAGATACCACCATCTTAAAATACCTTTACCGCCTGCATCCATGGTAACTAGCTGTGGTTATGTGAACCATTTTGACTGAAAAAAAAAAATTAAGAGGAGAAATTCACTGCTGAAGTTCCCAGCAAGATATTTTAAGAGACGTAAATGCTGCTCCTCCCAGCTTTCTCCACTTCCTTCACCTGAGGCTTTAGTGGTGGAGAAGCAGAATCCATTGTCAGGCCCCAGACAGGTGTGTAACATCCTGGGGATCTGGCTGCTTTGGGGGGCCTTCTCACATCACAGTTCCTGAAGAATGCGATAATGTTCTGGAACCTCAATGCTGTTAGGAAAAGGTGTCAGAAGGAACGTTAAAAACAAAACAAAACAAACAAAAACACGGAAAAAGTCTATTAGAAACTTTGGCTTCTGTGTGGATGGGCAAAAGTTATTTATCCTGTCCACTACTTCATAACTCCCTAGTGTAAAGCACTGTAAGGGGCAACTCCTGCTTTTTTCTAGTCACCTGGTCCTGTTTCACCTCTAGATGGTTCAGGCTGTTTGTTGTTTGGTCTCTCTGTTCCCATTTAACAATTAGAACACAGTCCTTTTCATTATTTGCATGGATTGAATGACTCTGACAGATAATTGGTCTATATCCATGAACTGGAGCTGAGTAAGAGACCGTTGTCATCAACTGCCCCATCAGCACCACTGATAATTCGGTTATCATTGAATCGCGGCATCCTTAGAATGGCTGTGGTGTAGGAAAATCAAGGCTGAGCTCTAAATCAAAACTGAAGAAAAACTTCCAAGTACTCAAGGCAAGCACAGCAGAGCCAGAGCCCATAGGGTGGCTGTCAAGAGGACAGAGGACCTCCCACAGGGAGAAGGCTGGGCAGGTAGCTAAGGACTTTGCCTTACCTTTGTGAATTTCATTACCTTAATGTCCTGGGGCCAAGCATCTCAATACGACAAGCATCTTAATTTATTGTATTTTGTGTATCTTTTCCCACCTGACAGGTCTGAATCGTACGTATGCTAGGTCCTATTGAATTCCTTGAAATCAGTTGTCTCCCTCTGAAAAGCCTTTCGCCTGCATGCTGTAATCTGAGTGGGCAATCCTGCGTGCAGGTCTGAGAACAGGATTTAAGAGCTCATTAGAAATATTAAATCCAGGAGGCAAGGCCAGGTGCAGGACGCTGGCTTCATCTACATTTGCATAACAACAGCTGGATAATTGAAGCTGTCAGTGGGTACCCAGACAAACACAAAAGATAAAGACACCTTGTTCAAGACTGAGTCCTCAAATTTGTCTACCTCTTACTTTGTAAGAACTTGAGTGAATGTTGTTAACGTTTGTTAGCGCACACAGGTGTAGAATTCCAAGAATCTTTTTATGAATTCTTTGACTGGAATGTCTGAGTTTCTTTTTTAAATCTTACTTATTCAAGCTGAAAAGGAGGGTTTTGCCATTAAATCCCTCTTTGGGGGGGCACCTTTCAGAGTTTAATGATAGAGGAGTTTTAAGGTTGTCAAAGTAAAGCCACTTAGGTTTCTGCCTCTGGGAAAGTTTCACAAAGAATTGGGAGAGTCTGCTCTGCACACTGAACAGCCAAAGCACAACCATTTCCCAATGGTTTTAGCACTGGGAAGGACCAGACCTCAAAATCTACAATTTAGCAATGTAATAAGAAGCTTTTTAAAATGCAAATGTGTCTTAGTCTTCCGTGTATATGCTTCAAGGCTGTTCATCACAGAGCTGTTTACCAAACAGAGTGCCTGGGAAGCTCTACAGTGAAACGTCGAACCCGTGTACATGTAGGCATCCCTTAAAATGATACCCTGAAAAGGTTTCCTAAAATCTGTGAGCAGGTTCTGAATTTTTGAAGAAATAAAAACCATACATACATTGCATGATGCTGTGTATGAATAATACAAGCTTATGTACACGTGTGATTATGGTTATGACAGTGACCAATTCTGTCCTTAAAGGGAAATATTATAATCATTAGACTAGACTACTATGACTTATTATTGACATACTCCAAGAATAATAAAAGGATACGAATACCCTTAATTCTATTTTTATAATATTCTTTAGACAAAAACCCAGAGTAAATTTGATTACTTCTGATAAATGGGATCAAATATTTTATTTTTTCCATTCCTTTCCTTTCCCTTCCCTTTCTTCCATTGCCTTACTTCCCTTCCCTTCCCTTTCTTTGCTTCTCTTCACCCCCTCTTTCATTGTGTAGCCATGTGACTGTGAGTGTGTGCTGCACATGCCTGTGCATACACATGAAGAGTTCACAGAAGGACATCAGGTGCCATATTCTGTCGATCCCTGCCCCATTCCCTCAAGGTCTATCACTTTGGGCTAGGCTTCTAAACAGTGAGTTCCCAGGAGTCTATCTCTGTCTCCCAAAGCTGTCTCCCAGACAAGCAAGAACTTTACATAGATGCTGGGGATTTGAACTCAGATCCTCATGCCTACACTATAAGAGCCTTTACTCCCCAAGTCATTTTCCCTAGGCCCTCATTCTTTATCTCTTTGTGTTCTTAAGACTTTAGAGAAATTGAAAAAGTGCATTTTATAATATTAGAAAGGATAAAATAAAATATTTTTTTAAATAATTAAAAATAAATGATTCAGAAATTAGAGAAAATTTTTTACAAATGCAATGTTTTCCTTTGTATCATACTTTTGGTAAGGCCTAGAAAATTCCCAAAATTTTATATAACATTTTTACATAGAAAATTTACATCTCATCTCAGGTTTGGTAATGCATGCTGATGTGGTCTTGGTAGTTATATGTACCCAAGCACAGTATTCCTTTCCTCTCCAAATTAATAGATAAACACAATTGACAACGGGAAATAGAAAGAAAATATCTCTTATAGTTTAATGATTCTTTTCAGCTTGACAAAGTAGCTTTTATTCTATTTATCTACATATCTGAAATTCTGAGGGAACAGTGGGGTGAGTGTGAAAACAATATTTTAAACTGTGCATTTGTATGTGGGGGAATTTAAAGACATTTCCTTATTATGGAAGTGGATCATAAGCTCATGAATGATAATGAAGTGTTACTAAAGGGCCAATGAAGTGACTGACTGGGGAAGATGGCTTTCCACACAAGCCAGACGGTCTGAGTTCAGTACCTAGAGCTGATGTGAATGCCTGGGTACAGCGCTGAGCACCTGTAATAGCCTCACCGCACTCCTGTTGCAAGGTGAAAGGTGAGGACGGAAGGGCTAATGACTGACAGGCCTCAGGTGCACTAAGAAACTCCCAACAGGAAAGGTGCTGTGTCTGCTAACAGTAGTGGAAGCTTCTGCTGAGAAGATTCCCTAGAAATCCTACTGGTACCTCCTATGTGGAGACTTCATGGGCACCGACCTTCAGATGGACTCCTCCATCCCTCAAAGTCTCCTCCGTTCCTCTAAAGACCTCAAGCACCGCAAGCCATGTGTGAAGCCCCTACTTCCTCAGAGAGCTGCAGCCTTCTGGTGTCTGGTTAAGGGAACAATTCTTGACCTGTTTGCTCTCTTTTATCTCCAAGTCACAGTCATCAATTCTGATCTAACAGAGAAAAATCACCTGGACACTCAAGTGCCATCTAGCCTGGAGTGCGCTGAGGCAGGCCGGGTAGAGCCTGTCTCTGTAAGTCAGTTCCCTAAAATTGTCCTCTGACCTCCACATGCATGCTCTGGAGTGAGTGTTCCATGTCACACAATACAGTAATAAAAAATAAATCTTATAAAAGAAATGGCACTAAAATAATGACATTTTACAATACCGATACAGTCACTGTGCAAAAATTATTTTGAGTCCATGAGAAATTCAATGTCCTTCAATTTATAATGTTTCTTATTTCTCATTATTTTAAATTAAATAGTCCCCCCTTCTTTAAATGAGTGACTGAAACAATTTCTTGGTAGCAGTATGAGAGATGATTTAATTTGAATATCAAGAAATCTTCAGAATTTTACATCCAGCATATTTCTGAACAATAAAAACAATCTTAAAAGAGAATTGTCTTCTTGCTCTTGGCCTGTTTTGGCAGAGACAATATGTTGCCATTTCCAATAGAGGGGAGACTCTTGGTTTAGACAATTTAGACCTTTTCCAGTTGGAAGAACCGTCTTCATCTTGGGCAGGATATTCCTGTATCATAACACCTAAAAATTTACTGAATCAGGACAGAATGATGTGGGAAACTACAGGAACATGAAAAGGGAAAAAAAACTTCTCACCCTGGGATCAATTTACCTTCGATGCTGCCTGAGAACAAAGAACATCAACATAACTGAGTGGCCAAAAATATCATGAAGATAGTATATGTGTTCCTGAAGAAATCTCAAACAGAATGTTGAAAACATCAAACTATGCCAAATTTGGGCCAGATGTTTGTAACCTATGGTTTTATCTGATTAACACGCTTCTTTCACTCTAATCCAAGTAACACATCTCAGAAAAGCACCTCCAAATTTCATTTAGGAAGGAAATTATTCAAAAGAAAAGTAAGTCAGCTAAGGTAATTTTGTTCTTTTTCTACAATTATATATTTTTAAATTATCATTGTATTTATTCATTTTACCTGGTTATGTTACATAAAGACAATATTTTACAAATTAATGTCACCTTCCTAAACCTTCGCCTTTCCAAGCTTTCCCTCCCCATTCATTTCCTTTGTTTCTACTGTAGAACAGGTCTTTTAGAGCAATCTGAACCCATGTTCCTGGGCTGCAACCACTCATCCTTGGCTTAGATAAACCACGTCCCATTCCTTTAGTGGAGAAAGTTTTGTTTGGTATCTCTACTTGGGAAAACCATTTATCTGCATTTGCAAGAATGAAAGTGGACCCACTAACCACACCATACAAGCATTGACTTAAAGTTGAGCAAAAACTTAAGCGTGTTACATGAAACTGTAAAGCTTCTTGACACCAACCACTCTGGTGGTAGATCCTTAGGTAGAATCCCAAAACATGGTGATGGAAAGGAAAGTATAAACAAGATTGCATCAGACTAAGACACTTCTGTTCAATGAAGGAACCAGAGTGAAAAAAGTGAGAAGTGTTAGCTCATTCATCCTATAAAAGAAAGCAGCATAGCCGGTTGGTCGCGTGATATTTCCTGGTTCATGTGAGGCAATGAGCTCTTTGGTGCTTATGCCTTTCCATCATGGTGTTCCTAGCCATACCAATGCAAATTATTCATATCTATATCACCAGCCTGCCTGAAAGCAGTGTAGCCAATGCACCATTGCAATCATGAGTCAAAATAAGTTCATTTCTCTTAGGTGGTTTATCACAAAGTTTGAATGAAGAATTTGTTGCTTATATTTCCTAAGAGATGGAGGTAAGCCATGCTATTTAGGGCCACCTGGGTAAGTGTCAGGTTTTGTTGTGAAGGAAGGAGAATTGTAGTCTGGTTATCCTTTACTTTACATCTAATATGTGCTTATGAGTGAGTACGTACCATGTTTGCCTTTCTGGGTCTGAGTTCCCTCACTCAGGATGGTTTTTCTAGTTCCATCCATTTGCCTTCATATTTCATGATGTCATTGTTTTTAACAGTTGTTTAATAATCCATTGTGTAAATGTACCACATTTTCCTTATCCATTCTTTGGCTGAGGGACATCTAGGTTGTTTCCAGGTTCTGGCTATTATGAGTAATGCTACTATGAACATAGTTGAGTAAGTATCCCTGTGGTATGTTGGGGCATCCTTTGGCTATATGCCCAAGATTGGCATAGCTGGGTCTAGAGATAGATTGATTTCCAATTTTCCAAGAAATGGCTATATTGATTATATTGATTTTCAAAGTGACTGTACAAGTTTGCATTTCCACTAGCAATGGAGGCATGTTCCCCATACTCTGCATCCTCTCCACCCTAAACTGTCATTGGCCTTTTTGGTCTTAGCCATTCTAACAGGTGTAAGATGGAATCTCATAGTCAGTATGAAAAAATCCTTTAGTATTTGGCTTCAGTTGTTTGGTATAAGCTGTTGAGTTCATGACAGCTAGGGTGTCTTGCGTAAGAACAAAGAGAATAATGCTTTTTCCAAGCTGTTACTCTAGTATGAATGAGCATTTTCCAAAGTTTGTCCAGTTTTCTGGCTTTTTTTGTAATTTCTGGGAGCTCCTTAAGATATCCCCATGAATTCCACTTATGCTTTCCCTAAAGACTACATTCTGTTGTTTCAACTGAAAGCATTAAGTTATAAGTAGAATGTAAGGGTATGATGTTTTCCTGAATTTTAAAAAGCAGAGAACACAACTCCAATTATTGAAAATATTTTTAAATTACCTTAAATATGCAAGTCAATGAAATGTTTTTGCTTTATTTTTAGAAAGAAGTAGCAGCAATATAACAAATTAAATGAAAAAATTTTAAGTGGGACCTAGTGAGACTGCCCGGAGGGAAAAGTGTTTGCTCAGAAACCTAGCTATTGGAGTTTGATTCCTTGTGCCCACATAAAGGTGGAAGGAGAAAGTCAACTCCAATGAGTTGTCCTATGACCTCCACACAGTGTGCCATGGCTTGAATACAACCCCAATCAGTATATGTTCTCATGTGTGCATGCTTGTGCGCGAGCGCACACACACACACACACACACACACACACACACACTCAAATTATTATAATTAGCTTAAATATTACACAATTGTTTCCAGTTGCAAAAAAAAAAAACTAAACTAAAACTAAAAAAAACAAAACTTCATAAAACAAAGGTGAGCCTTATAGGTAACTTGTGACCTTCAAATACAAATGTAGATTCTTAAGACTATGTTCATGACACAGGGTCTTAGATGTAAATTTTTTTTTATAAAGAATGATTTTAGCCTAAAACTCAAAGTGTGTGTGCAGAGGGTTGGAAGACAGAGTTAGTGGTTAAACACCAGGCTACGTGGCACATACTCAACAAGCAAGTTAGAAACATCTCATTCATGCAAGAAAGCCCATTCGTGCCTTTTCTCTGTATGTCAGCTCCATTTTCAAGATTTGAAGAAAATATTGTAATGTTGAATTAACGTATGGGAAAATGAAGAGATGTCATTCACCACATTGGCACCAAGCAAGTTTCCTTGTGGTTTACAATAAACCTTTGGAATGAGTAGCGAGGAATGATCTACCAAGGCCTTTCAACTTGCGCTGAACGTCATCTTCCCCTTTGATAATCATCAGAGCTTCCAACCACACAGAAGGGTCAGGAAGCAGATGATTCATCCTTGCTCTGATCTCTGTCGTAGTCAAATTAAAACCTTGCTACTAAAGAGAAATTTATTTCCCCAAAGACATTTTTGTAATGTATTCTGCCCTTTCCAAGAAATATGTTAGACATATGATCCCATGTGACTTAGACATAATATTAACAGAAAATAAATATTTCAGTGATAGTCCAGCTGAATTGTGAGAAATGTCATATATGTAGTTTCTTTCTCTTTCAGCATTACAGCAATGTAATTTCTCTGTTTATATGCAATTCATATAAACATAGTTAATTTTATTTGAATTCTTTGCTTCCACATTGCTTCATTGTGGTTGGTAATTCTGAGCAATATAAGGATGAAACATTTCTTCAAAGCAACAGATGGGTTACTTCAATCAAAATTGTAAATGTGTTGGCTTTACATGTTAGCTGAAGATCCTTGAGTTCATCTGGTGTAGTGTTAAGGCTCCATTTTCTGTAGACATACTTGGAATTAAGTGTACCTCACAGACATTTTGGAAATTTTTTCTTTCAGAATCCTTTTAGTGTTCTGCGTTCCATAGCGTGCATCTGACTCTATCGGAACAGTACTACATGGTATCACAGTAACTGACACAATAAATCAATAAATTATTCATATAAAATCCATTAAGTTTTCCAACACATATTGAAATGCCCTACTATTCACTGTGTATGCAAAATATTCATTGTGTTAAATAAAATAACATTCTTGTTTTTACTAAATTTAGCGTAGGATAATAGATATTTAACAAACACAAAAATAAGCGCATAAAGAAAAAAAATAAAGACAAGAGTCTGCTAGAGCTCTTGGGAATAGTAGTGCCATGAGAGGGGAATTCCAAGTTGTTTGCCTGTTATCTTGGTTCGTGACCTCTGCTGAGTCATGGCCAAGGACAAATGGGAAATCTAGACCAGATGCCATATTTATAAGCAGAGCCAGAAAGTGCATCTGTAAAGCCTGAGCCCAGGTTCTAAAGTATCTGTCTTCATTACTGATTATGGAACCTGCCAGACATGATCAGGTATTATGGACCATGATGCTTCTCTCCTCACAGTCAGGCTGTAGAGGGTCTCCCACCTGTTCTTGCTCTCCTGTAAGCCCGTGAGCATTAGGCTGGATTCTGGTGTTTTACTTGATTCATTCACCAATTGGCATTATTACTTCTATTCCAAAACTTTTAACCTTAATCTATGGCATTGCTTGCCTTTTTTTTTTCCCTTGAACTTGTACAGTGATGTACTTACTCAACCTGAAGTAGAGTGATTTCCACCAAGGGCTTTCTGAGGACGTGACAGTCAAGCAGTAGTTGTAGATAAACAGGATTTAGGGAAAAGGAGGGGGGAAGAGAACAGGAGGAAGAAGGCTGAGGAAAGAGAAAGAGAAGGGGAAGGGGTGAAAAAAATTCTGAATACTATTTCTGCTGAGAAAACTACCTTTAGGAGAGCAGTGGTAGGAAATTACTATAGACTTGCAAACGTTTGTAGTCACAGTCTGGTAGCACAGGTTTATGGTTTTATATTTTATCCTGAATACTACAGAAACAACACTTTTAAAGAGAATTGAGCGACACACCACCCCCCACATTCACAGTCACACAGGTACATGCACACACACACACACACACACACACACACACACACACACACTTAGTGGGCTCCTGCTTCATTGAAGAAAACTCCCCAAGGAGAGGATAGAAGACACAAGCTAAAAGGCTTCTGGAAGCTAACATAAATCTTGGGGTATGGATAGAACAGTTGTAGAAACAGAGGAAATGTATGGTCTCCACACATACTACACATACAGAGATTGTTTCTCTAGGACTTGGTGAAGAGCACAGGAGAAGACCACGTTAATTAAACTATTATTATCCTCATGATGATTTCTCTAGAAGAATGCCTGTCACTCATATGTTAATTGAAAATGTGAAATTATAGAAAGGACTCTATAATCAAAATTCTAAAGAGCAGTTTAGGTAAAGTTAAGTCATCTTGTAGAAATTTTTCAATGCCTTTAACGTGCTAGTATCCATTGTGGACTTTCTGATGCGTGAATGCGGAATTATATTATATTTATGAACTTCTTGTAGCCTCAATTATAAATAACCAGATCACTAGATAGTTTATCAGTGTTTATATTATAACTTATATGTGAGTTATGATTATACTTATCATACATAATTATAGAAATAAAAATTCTGGCATTAGTTAATTTTTACAGAGTACAGCTCCAGTCAGCCCATTGCTATAATTGTTTGATATTGTATTCCAAAATCTATTACTGAGCTCTAATCTGTCCTAAGAATGTGTGGCATATTACATGATCAATTAAACACCAAAATGACGTTAGATCTAACAGACTTACATTCCTATATCAAGCATGTTGATTTATCTTATGTTCAGAATTCCCTTTGTGTTTGGTTGAATTAGATAGATTCCAACCCATCATATACATCTCTTTAATTCCTCTTTCTTACATTTAATATACCATTCTTTACACACATTTGGTTGATTTGATGGGAATAATGTACACGTTTTGAAACACTGGTCAAACCTCTGCTCAGATCTTTGTGTCTCTTCTGACTGGGTTTAACAGTGGATTCCGTTAATCGGCGTCTGATTTCAGCATTTGAAATGATGTCACAGCTTGACTCTAATTCTATTTCTTTTCCATCTTTCTTCTTCTTATCTTAATATTCACCTTTTCCCTAACTTCACATATTTTTCAGGGAGATACTAAGTGTATAAAAAATATCAAATCATTAAAGACACAGCCAACACACACACATTCTTATAGATTCATAAATTCCCAAATACAAAATATGAAGAACAAAAATTGCCTTTTTATTTACTGTGGACTGTTCCATCAATACACAAAGAAAGCCTCTCAATTACATGGCCTTTCCTTTTTCTGGAAATATTGACTCTATTAGGAAGCTTATTAAAAAACAAAAAAGTTTAAAAACCATCTTGTTAGTACTGGCTAAGAGGCATGAGCCCTGCTGCTGGTAGCACTGTTCATGGTTTGAGAGATTCCTGCCAATATTTGATCAGGTGTGGACTTGTTGTATAAGGCAAACCCTGATAGCCAGGGATGCTATTCAGCTGAAGTGTACATACAGCAATAACACCTTTTAGATCACGTCTACTATGGCGTTTCAAATCTCATACAGTAAGTGCAGTTTCTACAGCTACTTGTTCATTTTACTAAGCAGCAATATACATGGTATTAAGATCCTTGCAAAGACACTTCCTGAACTTGAGATTATATAGGTTATGACCAAAATTGTATGGCAAAGTTTTTAACTGACAGTCTACTAACAATGCCAAGAAGACTAACTTTAAGAAAATGCTTTAAAAATGAATTCCTAATCCAATTATTTATTTTAAAGGATCAAACATTTCCAAAAGCTCTTTAATTGAGAAATAAAATAATGGGAAGATAAGAGTATGCATAACTAACATTTAATACAGTGATATATACATTGTTATTTCTAACTTTATATTTATATATACATATATTTCATATATAAAGTGCATACATATTCTAAGTTAAAATAACTAGCCACAAACATTACTAAGTATTAGAACAACATTACACTACAAAAATTAACTATTTTCTCATGGACTCTATTTTATATGTATAGCACCTCCAATGTTAAAGCTAAGTTTCCTTTTTATGTCTTATGCTTACATTTTGTGTCTGAGTAAGGTAGGTAACCACTAATATTTTCAAATTATTTATTTAAATAAGATAAAATTGATGTCTAAATTTCAAGGACATATCTAGACACAAATAGCCAAAGACTATGATACAGTGGTGTGCCTCACATCCTTAATCTAAGTACTAGGGAGTCATACACCTTTAATGCCAGCACTAGAGGGAATATAAAATGGGAGGAGAGAGAGGCTCTGGGTGCTTAGTCTGCTTAGTCTGAGGTCTGCTAGTCTTGGTAGAGGTAAGGCTTCTCTAGTGGCTTGGCTGCTTTGCTTTTCTAGTTTTTAGGTTGAACCTCAATATCTGTCTCTTAGTTTTTATTATTTATGCTACACGGGCCCATTCTTGGTCAATAGCTCAGAGGGAGTTATCCTATCCCTGGTACTGAGATTTTCATTTACTGACCTATGTGCTGCACACCGCGGCCCTGGTCTGTGCTCTATGCTCTAGACCCCAGTTCATGAGCTTCGGGCAAGGGGCTGTAGGTTGAGAATACAGACGCAGAGACAGACCGACACGCAGACCTTAAAACACTGATACCAAAGCCCCCCTTTATTAGCAGCATGTAGGCTTAAATACACTGCAGTCAATGGTCAACAGGTGAAAATCCCATCCTCTGATCCTCTAAGCTAGGCACAGCTTCTAGTAACTTTAATTAGAAGGTCCTAGGAGGGAGGAGTAGCTGAAGGCCAAGACTCATTAATCCCGACACCAATGGCTTCTGGGAATAACTTTATCCACCTATACATGTTGCCTTTGTTCAAAATGCAGCAAATCTTTCAAAAAATAATAGAATTTCTAATAGAAAGAATTTCTAAAATAAATTTCTTTAAGCATTTTTCTTCTTAGCTATCCATACTAACTCCCCATGCATATATTCAGGCATCTCATATAATCCTGTCACCCATGCAGATGTGGAGAAATACAGTGATGGATTCCCACTCTGCCTGCTCTTTTCCAAAGATGAGTTGCCTACTGGGATTCCACCGTATAAGATTCCCTTCTTACACATGTGGACACCTTCAAATATTCAAGAAGTACACATAGAAGGAACTGGACAGACTGCATAGAGATGTTGAGCCTCAAGACAACCATTTGCTTGCATCTTTCGCTTAAAGCACTACACTGGGCCAATCTTTGTGTTCTGTGGTGGTGATAGGTTGAACCTCCTCAGATAGCCTGGAGACAGGTCTGCCAAACTGGAGGTTGCTTCTTGAATCTCTCCTTTCACGGTGTATATACATCCAGAAGGTCAGATAGTGCATTCTAATGAACTGAAACCAAACACATTTACTGACAGAGATTACCTTTAACTACATGCAATTTTTTCCTCTTCAAATTGTGGGTACATCTTAACCTATCATGTTTAAGAATTAACTAGAGAAAATTTGCCAAATCTACAAAAAGGAAGATGAACTTAGACCTTTCTCACACAGATATTGACCCCTGTCTCAAAGAAAAGCACAGCTGATATCCGAAAGGAGTAGAGTCTGACAGGTTTAAAACTTCATGGGTTTTAGAGCTCCCAGTTGGGTTTCCTCAACAGGAAAAGAGAAGAGAAACAGCTGTCTACTGTTCACATTACCTCTCCCAGTCTCCCATCTGCTTCTCACAGAAATACTTCTTGAAGTAGTTCTCTGAGATGTCAGTCGTTCATCTGATTACCCCTACCCTGGAAGACAGAGGGACAGCAGATGCATTCTTACTCCCAGTGGAAATTTGATTATTGTAATTTAGTACCGATAAATGAATCTGAAAAATTTTAGGGTATTAAATTGGTTTCTGGTAGCTGGATGGATATCAAAGCACATATTGTAGAAGTTCAAATCTAGCTCCTAAAAGCATTATCTAATTATATTGATGCCTTGAAGAAGGTGATTTGTGAATTGATTCTAGACAGCATTGGGAAAGACATAGAAAAGCCTTGCCAGTCTGTTTATCCTTTTCATGATGTCTTTGTTAGAGAAGGGAAAATGCCGAAGAAACCCAAGTTTGAATTGCAAACACTCATGGAGGTCCACGGTGAAGACAGTTGTCTGAAAAAGCTACTAATGATGAGACAGGGGCTCAAGTTGAACAAGTGAAGAGAGTAGAACCACTAGCCCTAGAAGCTGCTTGAAATCTTGAGGGTTTTTTTTTTCATGTTTTAGTTCTTTATTTTCTACATGTAGACGTATTCTTGAAAATGTCATAAATACCAAAATTTTAGAAGTATTTCATAGTAGTTTCTTGACCTTATTTATATCCAAGTGGTATTCAATACTGTGAGTATATTACAACTTAACAAATATATATTTATGATCTAAAGTTAGATGTTTTCAAAACCTTTCCTTGGAATACAAGTGACTGTACTTCAATGAACACAGTTTTCAAAAGTTATTTTACATTTCAGCAGTTGTTATTACTTGTTGTGACTAGATAAATTGCTGCAATTTTAGCTGCATTTAATGCATCAATTATGTGTTTTAGAGACTTCTGCACAGTATCATAAAAGACCTTGAAAACTGAGAGGCCATTCTGTTTGCCACAGTAGCTTAGTCCTACATAAATTTAGTATAGAGTATATATTTTTAAGTTTGTCTTTTGGTGTTTCTTTTTTATTTAGCCATTGTCACATTTGTTATTAATTTCTTTTGAGTTTTTTTAAACTTAGATTCAGTTCTAATCTAAACTTTATGCTGGGAATAAAATCTTGAGTTTTAGTAGCAACAAATACCAAGTCCTATTTGTGAAAAAATACATTTTTAATTTTTAAAGTTTTCTCATCATTTCATTTTTTGTATAATAAATTTTGATTGTATTCCTTCTCTTCAACTCCTCTAAGTAATCTCAACATCCTTCCACACCTAATTTCTCTCTCTCCTTCTTTAAAAAAAATCCAAACGAAAAAAAAAAAAAACAGACAAAATGTACCAAACAAAATCCATCCAGAAAACACAGAGAACACACAGCATCTGTTTGTGTTGGCCAGCTTCTACTGGGCGTGGAGTCTGCACTACAGTAGGGTTGATATACCCAGCACCACTCTGTTTGAGAGAAATGATTTTCCCTTTTCTATTACATATCAACTACAAATTCCCTGTCTGTTAAGAGTGGGACTTTGTGTTCATTTCCCCTTTTCCTTGTTGGGGTTTTGTCTGAGTTGAGCCAGGCAGGACTTGTGTGTGATGTCACAGTCTCCATGAGTTCATGTAAACATCAGTATTGTCCTACCTGGAAGTCACTGTTGCCTTGGAGTCTTTCACCACTTCTGGTCTTACAGTCTGTTTTCCTCTTCTACTAAATCCATGAGCCTTGAGTGGAGGGGTTTCGTAAAGATATCACATTCCAAATTCTCTCCCTCTGTGCACATTGTTGATTTGTGCGGCTTCGTGTTAGTTGCCATCTACTGCAAGATGTTTTGGTGATGGGGGCTGAGAAACGTACTGAAATATAGCTATAGTATTTGTCATTAGGGGTCATTTTATTCCTATTTCCTTTAACAGATTAATAGTACCCTTTACTCCAGTACCCATTACCTATCTTTGTTTTATACATGAGTATTTTGCTTCTGTCTGTGTGAGAGAGAGTGAGTGCGTGTCTGTGTGTCCCATGAACATGTTCACAGAAGTCATATCCCTTCCAGCTGGAGGAATGGATGTACCATCATGTGGTTGCTGAGAACCAAACACAAGTACTTTGCAAGAACAACAAGCGTTAACCTCTGAGCCATCTTTTAATCCTTATATAAAAGCCTAAAGTAATAAAGAAAGATCCCTAAAATCATCTAAAAATTGAACTTTAAGTATTTTTGTGAATTGATATTACTCAGTTCCAATGAACCATGGTAGACTTTGCCTGCTGACAATAATTCTACACTTTTGAAGGTCTAGAAGCATTCCATTGAAGTTATTTTGAAACTTATATGAAATATAAACTTGGGACAGGTGGTAATGGTGCATATCGTTAATTCCAGTACTCAGTAGGCAGAGACAAGTGGATCTTTGTGATTTCGAGGCCAGCCTATCCTACAGAGCAAGTTCCAGGATAGTCTCAAAAGATACACTGAGAAACCCTGTCTTGAAAAACAAACAAACAGAACCCCCTAAACCTTTAAACTTATTAATTTATTATTAGAATTTAATGAAGCATAATATTAAATCTGTTATTCTATATCTCTCAATTAACAGAAAAATCATAATGTTTTGCAAATTAAATAAGTTTTGCTTTCCTTCCAAGAAACTATTAAAAACAATTACAATAGATATAAAATATTCAAAAAATAAATTATATTTGAATACAAATATTTTCCAGCATTTTTGTTTTATGTTAGTATTCTTCTCTACTGACTATGGTAGGGTGAATTGATACTTGATATTGAAATATATGTTGTAGTTGTAGCTCACACAACTAACATTTATTGCACATTGAATAAAGGCATAAAAGGACTCAGTTTTCCTGGAGTCATATGTACAAAAAATTAAAAGGAAGGGTAAAAAGAAGGGAATTGTTTACTAGAGCCAGGGTTTTGGAATATAATATAGTGTTGTTTTATTTTTTGATGTGCTTTTAATGGAAATAGAATTAAACCACTTCCCGTTACTCTCTCCAGTCCCTCTTGAGGTTCCCTCCCATAAGCCCTCTTAGATCCCCTACTCTCATATTGATAGCCTTTTTCCCTTGACTACTGTGTTACATAAATACATACAATTGTATGTAGTTATATGCAAAAAATCAAATAAAAGCATGTGTAACTTGCTGAGTCCATTTTTGTTGTTTGTGTGTATATGGGTGGTTTCAGGGCCAACCACACCACAATGGGCAACCACTAAAGGTTCTTCCTTAGGAGAGGCTGATTCTCCTTCTCCCAGAGTCATTCATGGCCTGTAGTTCTTTGTCTAGTCCCCTTCCATGGTAACATGTCTGTTGACGTTGCTATTTTTTTATTTCATAAACACTTCCTAGGCTCAGTTTGCTACTGAGATTCTGTCAGTGACAAAATGAACTCTACACAGCTGTGATATTTGCATATAATGTATTCATCTCTAGATTATTTGTGACTCTTGGTACTGTGTGAATGTTGCATAATTAGTTGTAGTATTATATTTTATGGCATAATAACAAGGAAGAAAAGTCCTGGGGTCACAGGCATGAAAGGTCCAGCTTTTCAAGTGGGTCTTGGAATTCAGCCTCAGGTCTTCATGCTTGTAAAGCAAGTGCCCCTACCCACTAACTCACCTCTCTAGTGCTGAGTTTGCTTTCTTTAAAAGAGATGATATTATTGATCTTTACAATATACTTCTACTCATCCATTATTTTACTCTCTATTACATTTTGAGGAACTGTTTGGATTCTATATTTAAGTAAGTGTTATCCAGGTAGAAATATGAAGTGTAGGCAATGTCTTAGTTCACTAGCAAAAATAAACAAACAACAACAAAAAAATCAAATCACCTCTAGACAAAGTAGCAAATCCCAGTCCCAGTAAGACTAGCATGATCATTGGGATTGAATAAGTTTCCATGTAGGTCTCAAGGTTAATGCTGTATACCTCAGCCCTTCTTCCCTACAATCTTACTGACTTCTTCTGGTGGACTCTTGGTTTGTATTGTGTTGAAGTATACCAAAGCAACACTTAGTCAAATAGCTTCGGATTTAAAGTGGAGCTCTAACTGATGACAACCAAATTACCCAACCTCATTGAGGCACACTTCATCTGATGGAAAAGGAAACACATTTTCTTTAAGCTTTGATTTGAGAATAATATGTTTGCAAGGGTACTCGACAGGTGAAACCTATTCCTTTCTAACTGAATGGACACCAGATTTGGTTTACTAGTTATCAGGACATTTATATAGAAGCACAACTTAATGGTTAATTGAAGCTTGCTGGTAACATTGCAAACTGTATATTTAAAATTTTAAGACAGCAAGTAAATAAGTCACATTCGCTGAAACTATTTCAGTGAACTCTTAAGCAATTAACTCCCCAAATAAAGTTTCTTTACTTTTTCATGTTCTTTCCTTTTGTTATTTGTTCTTTCTCTTCAAGTGATAATTATGTATCTATGATATGATATGTAAACAACATACTTAAACTGTGTAACCAGTAGCCCAGATGCTGAGGATTAAAAATATGTTTATAGTCATTTTTGCCAGATTATATAAGTGCCTTTAGCTAATGATTAAACAGGGCTGGTAAAAAATTAACTCGTGCGCATATAACTTTTAGCCCATTTGAATGTGCAGTGGCGTGTAAACAGAGATGAGGTATTTGCTTTTATAAAACTCACCCTAAGATTTTGTAACAGACCTACTTCCTCTTGAGGAAGTAAATTCTTTTGTAATATTTATTTAAGCCAAGTTTCTCAGGTCCCTGACTGTCAGACAAACCTTGTTATTTAAGAGTATTGCATGTTGAAATCATAAGATCTCCTTGTCTCACCCTCTATGCTATTTTCTGTTCTTGACGCGGGGTTGCAGGTTCTCAGCCTTCAGCCTTCAGCATGGAATAGGAACCCTTTGGTTTGCGATGGCCTTTTCCTTTCTTTTCTGTTTGTGGTTTTATAACTAGAGACCCTTATTTCCCCTATGCATTAATTCTGGTTGCTAATGCTGTATGGCCGTTCTCACAACTTGCGTAGTAGAAAGGGGCTTAGATTACACTTAGCCCGATGTGGAACCCAGGTTAGAAGAAATTGGCAGCTCCAGATAGCTGGGGGATGAGTAGAAATTAAAGACTGCTAGCCCATGTATATTTCAGTTGAAATTCTTTATCCCATGCATCCACTTAAGACATTTAACTGCAAGATGTGAAAATGAGTTAACCTTTTAAGCAATGCTTTCCTGGGAAATATTTAAAACATTAAATATAAGGTTAAAGTTTAGTTTTTTTTTCTCCTAATCAATCTTAAAATACCTTTTTCTTTCAAATGGGTTAGAAGTCTCTGGTAGTGAATTATCAGTGAGCATTCATGGTCATATTGCTGGGCAGCACATGGGGAAAACGAGGCACTATTGCTGATGGAATCAATTAACCCAGTCAGTATGGAGTTACTTAACTGGATCGCCATTTTATCATTTACATATTTTCTTTATTAGTAAGAGTTACAAACTAATGATTTAAATAAAAAAAATGTATCTTATTAGACGAACACTATCCTCAAAGATTAAAGTCAAAGTTGAGTTTGTTATGGTATGAGAAAAAAATTATAATTGCACCAACTGTAATTGGGATGATTTGCTTCTGTAATTAACCTGGTTAGACATGACTGATGGCTTCACAGACGATTCCCAGTACATGGTGGTTTTTTTTTTTTTTCTTTCACATCTGTCCTTGCTCTAATCAAGTTTGGACAGTCGTTTTGGCAAGGCTGTATGAATGTAGCTTCTGACATTTCTAGGAGACAGAATCTCGCAGCAAGCTCTCTGATCCTCTGCAGTTTGTTTTGTTCATTTAGTCATTCAGTTTGTGTGTGTGTGTGTGTGTGTGTGTGTGTATGCTTATGTGTGTGTGTGTGCGCGCGCGCATTTGCATGTGTGTGTGTTACCACCAAAGGGTGTAGGTCAGAATACAACTTTTGGGGAGTTATTTTTTTCTTCCTACTGTGTGGGTCCTGGAGATTGAATCTGGGTCCTCAGGCTTAGCTGCATGTGCCTTTACTTACTGATCAACTTCACGGGTCCCATCTTATCTATTGAATTCACAGACCAGTCATTTTCTGCCTCATCTTCCCTCATCCCTGCTTTAAATTCAATACTTCTCATCTCTGGCTGAAACTTTGAAACACACCCCTTGTGAATTCTTCTAGTGTAGTTCATTTTTACCTACATTTCTCAAAGCTGCTGACTATTTCTTCTAAAACACAAACTTGACCATCTAATTTCCTTGTGTGAAATTGTATGGTTCAGCACTTTTATGAAGATATCCTGAAGGACAGAAGCCCTTGGTGATTATAACAAGCTTTGGGACAACCTTGGTATCAATAAAGTCTACAAAAATGCTATTATTTATTAATGTTATGTGGCTTTTCCTCTTTTTGAGGGGGTTTACTTTATGACTGCCTTGACATTTCCTGAGGTTGCCTTAAAACCTTACATCTGTATTCCTTCATTCCTTTGCAGTTTCGAGTACTTTTCTCCCTCACTGTCCCACCATGACTCACAGGCTTACCTTTCAGTCTCCAGTTTAAGCATAAATACTTTTCGTGTAAATGGTCTTCCTTGATAGGAAATAGGATAGCATATTTTCTCATGAACTGCTGATACTCTGTCCATATCTACTGATAGTTATCACTGCTGTGTTTACTTCTCTGCTTACCTCTAAAAGTCCACAGGCAAGCTGGGAGCAGGAACTGTGACTTCCTGGTCATTGTGCCCTGATAAAGCTCCTGATTCAAAGTAGAAATAGCAATAAAAACATTGGTTGACTACATAGAAAATTGCCCCATGAAGAGAGGATTATTTTTCTTATGAAACACTATTCAGTTTGCTTTTCATTATTTGGTTCAATGTTGTCGCAACAATCTTTATTAAACTTTAAAAATGTATTTTAATTGATGTGTATGGACATTTTGGCTGCTTTGATATCTGTGCACCTAGTGAATACCTAGTGCCTATGGAGGTCAGCAGAAGGCATGAGATTACCCTGCAACTGAAGTTGCACATGGATGTGAATCACCATGTAGGTGCTAGGAATTGAACCTGGGTCCCGTAGAAGAGTACCAGGTGACTTTTCAACAGCTGAACCATCTTTGCAGCTTTAGTGATCTTTCTTTTTTCATTTTTATTGTTTTGTTCATCATTTGACACTTTCATACAATATATTTTGGTCATATTCTTTCCCCTCACTAAATTCTTCTCACATCCTTCCTCATATTTCTACCTATCCAACTTCATATTATTTTTCTGTCTTAAACAAACAGACAAACACAAAAAACATGGAGTCAAGTTTGTGTAATCATAGGACCCGCCCTAGAATGTGCCATGTATCAGCACATTGAAGAAAGCGGATTTTCCCCTCTCTTGAACCTATCAGTTGTGAATAGATTCCCGTCTAGAGGCAGGACGTTGTGCCCACTTGCCCTCCTTCATGCTGAGATTTTTGTCTGCCTTATGCTTGTGCAGGTCTTGTGGATCCTGGCAGTCTCTGAGTTTGTATGTGCAACTGCCCATTGTTACTGGAAAACACTGTTACCTTGAACCTACTTACCACCTCTGGCTTTTACAATCTTCTTGTCCTTTCTTATATAGATCACTGTTGAGGGTAGGGGTGTGATGTAGATGTCTAGGTTTGGACTGAGTGCTCCAGTTTCTTACTTTCTACACGTTTTCCTGTTGTGTCTCCAATCTGCTGTCTTTGCGATGACTCAAATGATGCCTAGCCAGTGGGTCTAGCAGCATGCTCTTCAGTAGCTCTTTATGTGATGTTTCTTTATGTTATGCTGTGTTCTTTAGGTTTTCCCCTGAGGCCGTGACTTGTCTAGGCTCAAGTTCTTGACCTTATAAATAGTATCAATTTTGGGTTAAATCTTACAAGGAGGCTTTAAATCCAATTTAAAAAGCGATTGCTTGTCCCCATCATAATTGTGCCACTGTTGCGCCATGAGCAACATGCAGGCAGGTCATTATTGGAGCTCACAGTGTTCTTAGTTGGGTGAGACTGATGTTTACTTTTCTCCTCCAGTAGTGTTTACTATCCAGGAAAGGTATACTGTTCAGTTGAGTACCAACTAGATTTCTCAGTGCTCTAGGTCACAAGAATGTGGTACGTTCAGCAATAAAGTTTTACTGTCAAAAGTTTTAGAGGGTAAAATAAAATAGTTTTGGCAATAAATAGCCTATAATGCTTGGGATGTCTATTTTGACCCCCTGGGTAAAGCTTAAAAAGATATATAATCTAATCCTAGTTCTGGGACTTTTATTTGATAGCATATAACATCTAGTTAGGGTATTGTATTCATTGATACTTCTTAGGCATTTTCATTAAAATTTGTTTCTCTGGGTTTGTAATGATTTCTCTCATCTGACAAAAATATCCCAAATGAGTTTTCTTTCTTATGCTGAGAATATCTGCTGGTTGGGAGAAATTAATGCTTTGTCCTACTGCTTTTATTGGCTTAACTGAATCAACAAACAGTACCTAAATTATAGGCGTTTTAAGTGTGGAATATAAATGTCTTGTCTTCCTGGAGAGATAAAATGAAAAGATAGACATAGAAATTGTAGAGGATCATAATAAAGTAGTCTCTTAACCGCTGAGCCATCTCTCCAGCCCAATAAAGTAGTCTCTTACACTAGCTCAGAATTGAGTATAATAAAGGGTTCTTTATTTAGGGGTAGGCTCACAGATCAATAGTCCTCTGCATGAGTGGGGAGCAGCAACCGAATTCAGCCACCAAAAGAGAGAGCACATGTTTCTAAATCTGTTTTTATAGTACACTAAGACTATGTCCAGAGTGGTCCAGCATCTCAAAGGCCATTGGCTGAAGAAGTTCCCACAGCAAGAAATGAAATAAATTTTATGTGGCTTGAGGATTGATATGGACTTTTGTATTATTTATAAACCTGATCTCAATAAATAAAAGCTCTACAACCAACCATATAAAATAAAAATTTAAATCTGATTAGAATGATTGTGTGCATTTGTATGGTTATGACACGCATTTCCTAGTTACAACTATATTGTCGTTCAGGCTAAGAAACACAATTGTCTATCTCAGAATGCTTCAGAATTATGTCTTTGAATCTGAGATGCCATGATATTGTAGTGTAATTGTTGTAATATGTTTTTATAGGACACTGACGAGTGCGGGTAAGGACCTGCAGGATGATTTTCTGAAGGCCCTGGCAATGAGAGAAGAAGATAATCGCAATGGGAAAGTGAGCGTGAGTACATGTTACCCCCAAATCAGCATGTATTTTCAAATGCACAGTAAATACAGAGGATACAGCCTGAAATATTTTCCATAAAAAGTAATTTATGTACAGGCAAGAGAGATGGCACATTAGGTGGAAGGGCTTGCTGTTACATTAGAGCACCAGGACCCACATAGTATCCGGGGAGAGCTGACTAGTGGAATTTTACGGATCTCCATATACAGGTCACAAGATTTGTGCCCCCCACACCTTCAAAATAACAAATTAATATGAAGTCTGCTGAATATAAGATATGACTATATTTACACATTATGATAATATGTGTGGAATTTTAGTAATCACATTTATAAAAGCAGCAAAATGATGAAAAAAGATTCTAAATATTTTAGTAGGGAAAATGAATGTATTTGTCAGACTAGTTGTTATCTCCCACTTGTGATAATCCTATATTAAATAATCTTGCTTCCTTTCAGTCATAACCGTTACCTGCAAGTTCCATAACACACTGATTTCCAAACTTTGTTCTGTGTTGTTTTCAAGGGCAACCCAAAAGAAACTTTTGTGATCTGTCTTTATAGTGCTCTATTTTCTGACATCATTGCTTGTAATCAGAGGCTGTTCATTTGTTTCCTGGCCACTCAGACCTAAATAATCATATTCAAGCTACATTAATTATAATACTGTTTGGCCAATAGCTTGAGTGTATTTCTATCTAGCTTTTACATCTTAAATTAACCCATTATTATTCATCTGTGTATATCACCACAAGGCTATGGTCTACCTACCATTGAGGCTCAGGCTGATGATTATCTCCTTTGGCAGCTATGTGGCATCTCCATGACTCTGCCTACTAGCGCTCTCTCTCTCTCTCTCTCTCTCTCTCTCTCTCTCTCT
>NW_026067949.1:47076989-47103401 GCF_014885135.2 Alexandromys fortis
TAATGAAAGCTATCGCATTTCATATGGTGTTCCTGGTGGTATATCATGCCTTATTTTCCTCTCTGTGTTGGGTGTGTAAACAGCTACATGGTTGTCTAGTTTGACCTTTTAAATATGTATTATTAGAGCTGGCACAAAACACTGTTTACCACTTTCCATTCATGGCCATTCAAAGAAGTCACTGTAACTGGAACAGGAAAACCTATGAATTAGTACTTTCTAATATACCCATATCCTGTGTTGAAATCCCCATGAAACCTAAGATATTGCATTGTATCTGACCAATTACATCGTGTTGACATGACCTTTTCCCTCCTTTCTATCTTCAAACTTAACTAAAACATTCCCTTTTGAGAAAACAAAGGTATTAGAGGGATGCTTACTTCCTCTTTTAGTAGAGTCCATGCCTGTCTGTTGTAAACCATTGTAGAAATTACATGGTTCATAAAGTCTTGCCTTCATCATAAACAGGTTACCTCAATGCTTGGAAAATAAAATGCATACCAATTTCCCTGTGAAGTAGAAATGTAAAGTTGAATAGCTCTTTATCTTTGGATAACAATATGATATGTGGATATTAAGACAAAGGTGAAACAGAAGAGGTTATGTTGTTATATTTTCTATGTTTAAGTTTTGGGTTGACCACTTATTACAGCTAAAATGTATGTAGTTTTATTTTATACAGACTTAGTTTTCCCACCTACAATGTGAAGATTTTTACACTGATGAAACATTGTCATATTAAAATAACATAATGTATAAAACTTGGATGTGAAATCTGTAAGGGCCTGCAAAAGTGTGATGATGTAGACAAAGACTCTAGGCATTGTCTCTGGTGGGGCCACATGGCATCTCTCTGACCCCACCTCCTTCCTCCCAGCATTCACTTTAGTTTTCCCAGCTTAGCTCTGTTCTTTTGCCCTATCATAGGCCAAGACAGTTTTTTATTCATTAACCAATGGTAAGCACACATACAGAGGGAAATCCCACATCTAATTATCATAGTCAGTGTTCTCTTGCTGTAAGGGCACTCCATAACCAAGGCAACTCTCATAAACAAAGCATTTCATTGGAGGTTTTCGTACAGTTTCAGAGGTTTAGTCCAATATCATCATGGCGAGGAGCATGGTGGCAGGGAACATGGCAGCAAAAAGCATGGCAGCAGGCACGTGTGGTGCTGGAGAAGTAACTAAGAGCTGTAGCCTGACCCACAGATGTAGAGAGTGAGAGAGACTGGGGCTGGCATGGGCTTTTGAAACCTCAAAGTTCACCCTCAGTGACACTTCCTCTAATAAGACCACATCTCCTAGTATTTCCAGTCTTTGAAAGAGTTCCACTCCCTGGTAGCTAAGCATTCAAATATATGAGCCTGTCTAGATAAATCTAGACATACAGAGAAAAACTCCCTATATGTATAATAAAATGTTTATAAGCAGGCAGGTGAATTTCCCTGCCCTGCCATGCCCTCTTGTGATGGAGTGAAACCTCTGACATAAGCCAAGGCACACCCCTTCTTCCACAAGTTGTAGCAGTGTTCTACCACAGAGACAGTCTGTGTGATTAGCACAGGGGATCTGAGGGAGCTCCTGAGCTGCCTGTCGGCTATGCGTGATAAGTACGCTGCTTATGTCAATAACGCATTAATATTCAAAAAAATATTTCATAGTTGCAAGAATAAAGGAAAATAATATTTAAATATTACCAATGATAAATTAATTGTGAATTGATCATATCTAGTAAAATATTTATAAAGAAATAAAAGGGCAGCCAAGGAGTCAAAACTTGGAGGTTTAGTTGACGTGTCTTTTTCTCTGGGAATGCAACCACCTCTAAAAGGGGCCCTCTTTAGGTCAGCACCCTTCTAGAACTCCCGCCTAGGTAACCAGTTACTATAGACTATAGGACTGACAGCCAGAGCTGAGGAATCAAAGAGGTTAACTTGTTTTGGGTCTTTGAATTTGGAAGGACCAGAGACATTCTAATAATCCTCCATGTAACTTTAACTAGACTCTAATTATTGGTTTACAGCTAAGGAAACCTTAATATAAACCTTAAAGTTTGCAATGTTTATTTATGACCAAGGGAGGATGTTAGTTTAGCATAATAATTCCATCCAGCAGTATTCCCCCAGAACATTGATTTATTCAGATCAATGGGTGCTGTAAGTCTGTTTTCTCTATCTGTGGCAGTGGACCTGAGAAAGCAAATTTAAAAGGTGGAAATCTTGTTTTTGTTCAGAGCGCAGAGGTTTCAGTCCACGGCAGTCTTCCTCTGCTGTTCTGCAACGTTCATGAGGTTAAGTGCACCT
This sequence comes from Alexandromys fortis, assembly GCF_014885135.2. Classification (NCBI taxonomy): domain Eukaryota; kingdom Metazoa; phylum Chordata; class Mammalia; order Rodentia; family Cricetidae; genus Alexandromys; species Alexandromys fortis. Next base: position 47,079,298 of record NW_026067949.1, read on the forward strand.
TCAGGCCATGACAGAGGAATAGACAGAAGGCAACAGCGTGAGTATGAGAAACAGGAAGAGGCCAGCAGCCTGGTACAAGATCCATCCCCACACTCACCCTCTTTAACTAGACCCCACCCACTGCCTTTCACTGCTCCCCAGCAAGGCCATTAGACTAGGGATCTGTTTATAGGCTCATTCACTTACAACTCAGAGTCCTCAGTTCTATCATCACTCTCACTGAGTCTCCTCTGTGCAACATTGCTGCCTGGAGTTGAAGTCGTAGGTTACATTGCACATCTAAGCAGTGTTCTGTGTGCATTTGTAAAATGTGGTTCCGTGTCTAAACCTGTTTATCTCCCATATCGCGTATAAGTGCAAATATTAACTTACAACCTGAAAAATGCTGCAAACCATGGGAAATGCAGTGCAAAATGGAATGCGTCCAGTACACTTTAAGATTATTGGATATTGCAATTTCCCTGAAACAAACATATTTTGGCTTTTAGTGTTTTATTAATTAGGGTATACTCTAATACAGAAGACATTTGCATATTACTTGCTCCTGGGGTGTGTGACATAGGGCCCAATATATCCTTGGCTTTATTTTTGTACAATACTAACATGGTTCGTCCTCCAAATTCACCAATTGTGAGGGCAAAATGTCTGCTTGCCTGATGTTACATGAAGTGGCTTTCATATTGTGAATGATACAAAATGAGAAATGAAAATAGAAAAGCACATGAGATATATTACTAAAAATGAATGAAATGTCAGTTCAGTTAACAAATAGGTTCAGCTCCTAAAGGCAGGACTGATAGGAAACTTCTGGTGAAGGTCATCTGTCAGGATGATTGGTGCTAACAATAGCAAAGGCAGCCTCCAAAGCAGCAAGAAGGACGTAAGAATCCCTTATCTTTGAAATATATAATGATTGTCACTTAACCTGATTTCAAAATTTAGTGATAAATGTGACAGAAAAACTGAGTTATAATATATGGCAGATTCTAATTTGTTGTTTGTGTTAATAGCCAAAAATATACTACGTTACAGTCAAAAGTATTTTTTTCTGAGTTTCCTTTGGGTGTAGATACTACATGCATATGTACTATATGTGCCGTCAGTGTGGTTTGCATATATGCTGGATAGTCTTCTGTATTGACAGGAAGAACATCAAAGAGGTGACTTATTAGAGCGGTTATCACTACAGGGCTGTGTAAGTGTGACAACAGGCTGAGAACTTGGTAGCTGTCCAGCCCATGAGGATGGATGCCTTATAGTTCCCAATATGGTGCCCAAAGTCTGGATGATGCCTGGCATTCAGTCCACATTGGAAGGCAAAAGGAGGTGATTAAGTTAGGTACCTCAACATTCCTAGTTATGGATGAAAGTCTGAAGGTTCCTTGCAGAATCTCTGGTATTTAGTGCATATTATAAGGCCAAAGAAGTTGTGTGGTAGGAGGGTAGTTTTCTTATATTATATGTTAATGATTAAACATAATTAATATATTACATTCATATTGCATTATATGAGATCAACAGAGGGTGGCAGCAGCTGTACCAAAACATACACTTGTTCAGGACAAGGAAGGCAGTTTGGCAACACTGCTTGACACTCAGACATCTGCATATATGGCTCACCCTCTCTGAAAGAGAGCTCTCCCCCCCTTTTTAACCTTCTGTAAGTTCCCTCATAGATTCACCCCTACATGTTATCCCTAGGTAAGTACAGATCTCGTCAGAGGCAGGATTAGCTATCAGTATCAGGAATGAAGGAATGCAGCAACAATACGGGGATCTCTTTCTTTCTTAACTATAACAAGTGGAGAGCCTACAAAGTGATCTTGATAGATAGAATATCCAGTTTATTTAGATGACACCTAACCAAGCTTCCTGTGCCTTTTAACCACGCCTGAGTCCTAAGAGAATAGATCTCAGAAGGGGAAAGTCTTTAATCATTCAGTGTGTGTGTGTGTGTGTGTGTGTGTGTGTGTGTGTGTATGTGTGCACGCGCACGCGCGTGCACATATATGCCAACTGTCAGGGGCTGGTTCCCTTCTTCCACCTGTGGGAACTGGGGATCAAACTCATCTCACCATCCTGGAAACAAATGTGTCTTCCCACAGAGACATGTCATTGGCCTGCCTGAGGTCATCTGGAAGTGAAGCAATATGGGTACTGACAGTTGTTCTTTTTTGACCAGTTTTAGACTGCAGGCTTTGGTATTTACGCAACTGGGTGAGAAAGCAGAGGGAGTTGGCTCTGAAACAAAGATTTCACTACAATCAAGACATAAAAGTATTTGTGTTAACTTTTAAGGAGCCTTCAATGCATTTATAGATTGCTTTATTTCCTAAGAGATGAAGGGGATGTTTCAGAAGGCTTCTTATCTGTTGCTGTCTTGTTTTCTCAAAACTTTCTTTTTATTTATTCTTTGTGTCTTTTACAACATGCATCTCAATCCCATTCATTTATCCATACCTTCATATATACCCTTTGCCCATGCAACCTGCCCTTCAAATAAAATAAAATAAACTATAAGAGAAAAAAGAGAAAAGAAAATCTCATCATAGAAGCTGTAGTGTGACATAGAGAGCCACACAGTCAACCCCTTTCTCCATATATCTTTACTTGCAAGTGTTTATTCTTGGATGAAGCTTCCATTCTTCTCCTTCCCCACCACCCCTGATCTGCTTCCTTCGTAAAGGAAACTCAGTGATGGCTGCTTTGCTTTTATTAAGTGTAGCATGATTAATAAAAACCCAGAGACAAAAATTGGTGTTCAACATGAAGGTCAGAAAAGCAAAACAGCCAGCCATTGGCTCTTACCTCTACCTCAGTCCAAAATGGCAATCCTGCCTCCAGGAATCTCAGAATTACACTGTGCCTAAGAGCTGTCTCCTCCCATCTTATATCTCTCTCTAGTGCTGGGATTAAAGATGTATATCACTACCACCCAGTTTCTATGGCAAACTAGTATGGCTATTGAAATTAAAGGTGTGTGTCACCACTGCCTGGTCTGTAAGGCTGATCAGTGTAGCTATTTCGCTCTCTGAACTTCAGGCAAGCTTTATTAAAATACAAATGAAATATCACTATAACCAATAGTGTTCAGTTTTGCATGGATTATTTATGATGTGATGGTTTTGCATGGATTACTTATATATGATGTGGTGATTGAAATTAATAGGATGATTAGTTTCTCCAAATGGCTTCACATTTTGCTAGAGCAGCTGGAAAACAAATATGATGTCACTTCAACTATTTGAGGATGCACATGTCAAAATGAGTGTAAGTTAATGATTGGCCACTGCCGTTGGGGGCATTTCTTTGTACCCAGGCTTAGAGATGTTCTCAGGCGCAATCTGCATACCACTCTGGCATCTGTAATCAGTTATTAAGTATTTATTAAGTTATCTAGCAAGGGAAATTGTACACATATTTTCTTGTGTTTTTTTGAAGTGGTAAAATTGTCCAGATTCTTGAAAAACTATTTTGGGAGGAAAAGTGTCCAGTTCCAAATACTTTGATTCGGGGGGTTAAGTGGAGTTGGCATGAAACCCCAAACTCTCTACCTCTGACCCCTGGTAAGGACTGCCATCACAGTCCCGGGTCTCTGCAAGTCTCTAGAGTGGGGAGCAACAGAGGGACTGTAGGATCTTCTGTCATTAGGTTGAACCAGAAGAGAGCAGAGAGGGGCTGTAGGGGGAGGGGGCAGAGGGGGGGCAATGGGAAAGAGACTGATCCTTGTTTGATTCCAGTTTCATCACAAGTAATAGCGTCTTGGAAGTGAATGGGGCAGAGTTCGTCTTGTTTTCCAGCTTTCCCATGTGGCATTCTCTTTTGCACTCTCTCTGACAGATGGCCACTCAGCCTCTTCCTAAATAGTTTACATATTTTCAGTGATAGGAAACTCATTCCATTGTAGGTTGTCTTTTCCATTTTGGCAAGTTAGAATTAGACTGTAAATGGCATTTATTAACTTTGGCCATTGAAGCCTGACTATTTACATCATCCTTTTAAAGTTTTATTGCTCATTTTTGTGCTAAAAAAGAGTAATTCTTTCTGTCATTATTTAAGGCTTTGTCATTCTATGTAACTTCTTGGTAGTCCCTAGATTTTACTATTCCTTGAAAAAAGTACTTCATTTAAAAACTCAAGGTGTAGCCTGCATATTAAACTATGGAACTCCTAAGTGTGTATAAATGGCTGTAGTTGATAAGTTGCTAAAAAAAAAAAAAATGAAGCAGCTCTGTGGTCACTCTCCAGGATAAGAACTAGAACCTTACTGACAACAAATAAACCCCACATGTGCTTCTTCAGTCATGACTGCCACATGTGCTTCTTCAGTCATGACTGCCCACATGTCCCCCTCCAGTCATGACTGCCCCACTCTCAAAGGCATTCTGCTTCTGCCAAGAAAGCCATTCTACTCTTTCAGCTTCAAACCCTTACAAATACAATGATATTTTATGTCTTCTGTCACCAAGTGTTTCGTTTGTGAGAATCACCATGTCATTGAATGCAGCTGTGATGTGTATTATTTCATTTGTTGGATTTCATGTGTATAATACTGAATAGAATAATGGAATCTTAATGTAACACAATTTATTTTTTCCTTTGTGGCTAAAACATTTTCTGTCCTACTTAAGGTATCTTTCTATACCCTACTTTAAGTTATATAATCTGTCTTACTTAAGTTATCTCAGAATCACTAATATGTGCTCCCCTTACATCGTATTCACCATTTGGATGTCTGTTTACCTGAGCTGGCTGCTTTCATGTGGAGTGAAGTATCAGGGCACGTGGAGAGTCATTTGCACATTTCTTCCGTATGTCAAGCAAAGATAGATAAATGAAGTTCTATTTCAATGTATCAGTCTAGGTAGAAGTTGAAACTTGAGTTTCTAGGATATAATGCTGCCTAATGTGGTGTGGTTGCATGTTTAAATGTGGGCATAGACTGAGGAGAGGAATTCTGGTTAAAGCCAGAGGCACTCAGTCATGTCACCCCAAACTAGACTTGGTACTTTGTGGCATGGTAATGTGTTAGACAATGTACTATTATTGAATAGAATGCGTTATGGTTTCTGATGATCCAGATATTATTTTAAATGGCCTATCCTATGATTGCAGTCATTGATTACATTGCCTTATGCTATGCTATAATTAATGGGTATTTTAAATTAAGAATTATGGTGAACTGAATCTATACGAATGATTAAAAGTCATGTCCTATTTTTTCTGGTCCAATGGTATCAATTTGAAAGCTAGAATTTACATTTTATCTCACTAATTTTATCGAGTTTTCATCTTAATCAGTTCACTTGTCAGGCTATCAGGATACTTACATTCAAAAATAGTTCATTCAACATCATAATAATCTCTATCTGTGCACTCAGTGTCAGAAATTTTGATAAGCAAGTGACCAATGTTCAGTGCTGGGTACTTGAGGGTCATCTTTCTCTACATCCCTGTTTAGGGTCTGGAGGTGGGGCTTATATTTTGTCATAGAAATTTGTTTCCAGAGAAGATTTATTTTACCTCTGTGTAAAAGACTGTCCAAAGGAGAGTGTGGGGTAAGTCCAAATGTCATATTTTGGCCTTGAGCCACGTTTACTGTGAGAAAATAAAAGCTCATGAATTGTAGCATTCCTGTAGTGAAATATGGAAACCAGAAACCAAACTAGGTGTGCATTTATTCTGACTGAAGTCACATTTTGTTTAAGGCATTATGTAGACATAATATGGACTAGGGATCTGTGTTGTCTCTTGTTAGTTCTAATCTTTGCCTGGTTCTTTACATTTCTATTGAATATAGAGTTCTTTGTTTCCAGGACTATGTATTTCCAGTTTAAACCCTGTGATTCTACTCTCTTGTTATACCTGTGGATCACCACCAAGATGCCCACTTGATTCTGCCTCCCAAGCAGTGGCTCCATTTTCATCTTCAACCTTTTGTGTTTTACACTTACATCCTGTGAACCATATGTTGGGAATGAGAGACTAGAACATGCAATCCAGCTGGGGTTAAGCTGTGTTGTTTGGGTCTAGAATAAAATTCCCTAATCACTACTGCTACCGTGTGTGAATTATTAGCTTGTCTACAAAAATAGAACTTTTGAATGTTTTAGAATGATTATTGAATGATTTAAAATCATGTTAATAATGAATACAAATTCAAACCTCTCTTAGTTATACTTTTTGATTGTGTTGTGAATTTTATAAAAAAGTTCTAAAAAAAAAGAAACCCAAAAAAATACTATTGCTCCTCATCTAGCAGACTACTACTGTGACATCCTCAGGAAGTCTTTCAGGTGTGAAAATTGTGTTTCGAGTGTGAGGGCTCATTTATTCCTAAAACACTACCAGTAGTGTTTTTACAAGGCATGTGACTAAATCATAATATGTGCTTTAAGCAGTGAAGTCATGAAGGTTGTTGACTATCAGTAGGAAACTTGGATGCTATACAGTTGATTTTGGGATCTGAGAAAGAAAAAACTAAAGCTCCCTAGATCTCAAAGGGAAAACTTAAAAATCCATGAATAATAAGCAGAGAAAATATTTTCAAAGGCAAGGTGTCAAATACCAATGACATCAGTTTAATATATATGATCCAGACTTATATACAGCACATTACCAAGCCTCCAAGTGACCTTGGCGGCCGAATGAAGGCCATATTTTTGAAAGACTTGAGTTGTACTGAAGCAGTTGCTGACGTGGGTAAGCACAAACAAGCTTTCCTTCCATTCGGTATATAGAACGTTCCCCCACCTGTTGGTTTTTCCTTACACAAACATATTATCTGATATAACCAATCCAAAGAAAATGTTCTATCCCAGCGCATGAATGAAATCCCCTCTTACTGCCCCTTTGCTAAATCCTGGGGATTCTGATGTAGTTAGGGCTCTTATATCATATTCATGTCACTTTTGGAATCACTTCAATGAGTGCCCAGAATTTTTTTCAAACACTTAATCAGCTTCTGTTTAAGCCTGCTTTCTCTATTGAGAGTGGGAGTTTGTTTTCCATATGCAAGTGTATTATAATGCAGACTGGAAACCATGGGCTGGCATGAAGTTTTATATGAAAAGTCAGCTTTAGTCTAAAAGCCTTTGATGGATATACAAAATTAAGAACATTACATAAAATTTGTGCCATGGCCCTCACGAAAATTCTTTCGTACTGTGGTCATTTTCTGATCATTAGATATGGACTTATGATATGCTAAAGATAACAGTCTCTGCAACTGTGCCTCTGATTCCTATATGAGTTGTGGTACTAGGGAGAAGAACGCAGGCCAAGCCTTTGTTCTTTGTTTCTGTTGTGAAGTGACAGTGTCAATGGCATCCACTCAGTGAACTTCAGGATGTCTCAACTAATTTACAGTCATGCGATTGGTGTGCTATCTATATTTATTGACTGCTTAACAAATAGTAGATATTAAGAAATACTAAATTATATGAAATAGTAACTCTCTCAAAAATAACTGGATAGACTTTTAAAATATAGTTGCTTTTAGTTTATAAATGATGAAATTAGGGCTCAAACAATGTGATAGATAGAGCCTTACATCCATCTTAACTGTCCTTTAAACAAAAGCAGTCAGGATTTTAATATCACTATTTTATTGTAAGCGGGGGTTTCTCTGCCTCTCCCCATCCCACAGCCACTTGCAAGTAATCACCCAGAAGCTCAATATTAATTACAGAATGTTTGGCCTATAGTTAAAAGCTTATTATTAACTAGCTCTTACAATGAATTTACCCATTTCTATTCATCTATGCATTGTCATGAGGTCCTGGCTTTTTTTTTTTTGGATTTTTTCGAGACAGGGTTTCTCTGTAAGGTCCTGGCTTTTATAGGTCTGCTGACATCTTGTTTTGTGGGCAGCTGGCTCTACTTTCTCTTACTCAGCCCTTCATTTTCCCTGTATCTCCATTTGGCTTGCCCACCAAGCTTTATTCTACCTTGTTATAGACCAAATTAAATTTTATTATCAACCAATAAGAGCAACACATACTCACAGCACACAGAAGGATTATCCTACAGCATTTTATTTCTTGACATTATTAAAAATCTGAACTTCTATAATTTGTTTTGTCTAAATGTTGAGTGTAAATGAATTGTGTATTTCTTAAATTTCCTTAGTTAATAAACTGCCCTTGAATGTGCATACCATGCTTTGTGTGTTACTTTTTACAACCCTGATTTAAATTTGCCTTCAATTGAAAAGTATCTAAAATCAAATGTAATGAGAAGTTGATCTTGACTCTTAACCAGATAACGCTACACTGGAAGAATGGCTGAGGATCCAACTAACAAGCATTAGATTTAGATTGATGAGACAAATCCAGATGGTCCTAGTGGCTGATCTCTGCCTTCTCTTGGTGGCTCAGTAGAGTGCTACCTTAGCAGAGCTAAGTTGGCCAAAGGGAAGGGCAGAACACTTTCTCTGAGGAGAAAACTGTCCTAACAAAGGTTTTTCTTCTCTCTGCACTATAAAGGTATGGGGTACCGACAAGGCTCCTCCCTCTAGAATGTTGGCCTGGCCATGTATGTGCACCGTCATCTGGTCAGGGGTGTAGATGACGAGGACCATACTGCTTTCTGACTTTGTCAGTTTTCTCTTTATAATCCTCAGTGTAAGATCCATACTGTAAGATGCTGGCAGCGTGTGGTCCATAAACACCATCCACACAAATGTTTAAGCAAATTTTCATATAACTTTAGGAGCAAGCGTATCTTCCATTGTGGTGCCAAAGCTAAAAATGTCAGAGGCAAAGACTTATAGATTGACTAAACTAGACTGTGTTCTGTTAAAAATCCCTAGAAGTCACATGAACACACCAAAAGTCAGATGTAAACATCCTGCTAGTGTAATTTACGTATCACCTTTTTTTCTGCCATCGCCATGACAGAAAAATAGGCACAGGAATGAATGGATTAAAAAAAATGACCAAATAACCAGTGATGTCTATAAATATATGACATAAAATACCAAAATAAAAATAACACTTGGACATAATTTCGTTTCTCAATTCAAAAATTTTTGAGAATTCACAATTAGAAGCCTTTGGTTAATCTCTTCATCTGTAATTGGGGAAATTTTGTAATCGCAGAATGTGGAAGACTGAGATAAGATGATTTTCAAGATCATAAGGGTAGCCCAGACCTCAGAGTGAAACCCTGTGCTTGAAACACACAATGGGGAAGGAATAATCAGAACACCTTATGGATGTGTATGATTGGGGGAGGAACAAAACTAATCAGTAAAAAAAAAAAAATTAATCAGAAAAAAAACACCAGAAACAAACAAGATTAGTAGTAACCTAAATTCTAACAACACAGAATTAATATACTAAGTGATTTAATAATGTGTAAGAACATTATAAGACTATTGATAAGGTTTCAATCAAATCAGTGATGCTTTAAAACATTGTCACATACAAATTTAAAAAAAGACATTCAAACTATAGATAACCATAGCAGTGTATAGTCATTTCAAAAGAAAGGACAGAGAAGGTTTGAAAGGCCTCAATCTTATTCTGTTATTGTCTAGGTATTAAAATGTGACATCAGAAAAATTTATGTTTGGAAACAGTCATGAGCTCAGACCTCCCTCATTTGTTAATGGCAAATTTTTGCTCATGTGAAACTAATTATTGATTAAATATTCTTTGCATTTTCAAGATAACATGGTCAGTAAATAATTCAAGAATAAAATCACTCCACTTCACTGTTAATTTTAATCAAACGTGGTTATTCTCAAAGGATCCTCCTCACAAGGACGAACAAACAGATTATGTCTGTCAGTGGAGTAACAAGACTGTAATGTGTGTGTGTGTGTGTGTGTGTGGTTTTTTTTGCATTTTTCTTCTGTCCTCCCAATTTTAACATGATATATTATTTCAAATGGTTACAGATAAAATGTTTACTTAAAAACAGATCATGTGATGAAAATTGCATTTTGTACTCAGATTTAGAGATTGTGAAACCTGTGTTTTTCTATTGAAGCCATTATCCTCAGAATAATCAGAATTAGTTCTTTCAGGTGCTTGCCAAAGGGGAACCAGACTGGTCGTTCAGGTGTTCAGAGCACTGCTCTCTTCCAGAAGACCTGAATGCAATTTCCACCACCCACAAGGTAGCTCAAAACTGTAACTCCAGTTCCAGGGAACCCAATGTCCTCTTTTGACCTCCTCAAGCAGCGGAAATGCAGTGCTGTAGAGATATACACATAGTCAAGCATGAACACTGATTAAAGACAAAGGGGGTGGTGGGAAAAGAGGAAGAATTTGCCCTAAGGAAGTAAGGATTGAAATCTACAAAAAATAAACTTAAAAGTTTCTATTTGAAAAACTAGGATTTTAGGAGGAGGAAATAACATTTAGTCTGAGGAGCGAAAAGTATCTGTAGAAAGTCGTAAAAATTGAAGGGCAAAGGATGAAAAACAATGAACCAACATGGCAGCCTTTACACCCAGCACTAGTTTAGCTAGCTGCCCATAAAACAATTGGATTTGTTCTTAACTAAATATAAGACCTAATGGAACTATAGGAAATAGTCTAGTACCTCATTTTCTTGCCATGTCTTGACTTATGTACCAAGTCATGACAGGTAAAACTCAAGATGTATCTTATGAAACCGCAGGACAGGAATAATTTACCTAAAAAGGACTTCTCACATCACCTTCCAAAGTGTAGCCTTGTTATGGGCCTAAAGAAATGCTTTCATTTTTGACGTTTCTAGATAGTAGCATGAATCGGTATGTTGCATGTGCGGGTGGCTCACAGTCAGGTTCATGTAGGCATATATAAAGATATGTGACTAAAGGCACAATGAATTTATTAGGATCAAAATTATAGAGAGAAGATGGGACGAACATATGTCAAGATGAATGCAGGAAAAACAGTTGAACACCGAAACGATCATACTGCATATCACAAAGGTCATCTTTCGTGGTGGTCATGTTTGGCTTAAACACTTGCCTTAGAGATCAGTTATATAACAGAAGGAAAATTTTAACGTTAGAAAGATGGAAGAAGAATGAAGTAGAGGAGAATTTAGAACCGACCAAAGAATGCGAAAGAAAGAAAGGAAAGTACGCTAAATTTGGAAAAAGGGTTCATTGTAAATGGTGTGATCACGTGTTTTGCCACCAATGCAAACAAGGCTCAGAGTAAGTTAATTTCTGTTACAGAGAAGAAAATTAAATCTAGTTTTCTTACCAAAGCTATATAAAATGCCTATGTTATAATAGAAATGACTGTAATTGTACTTGTGATTTCACGGATAAAGTTCACTCCTGTTTTGTATTGTGGATGTTCGATGGTTTGCGTGGAGGAGATGCGTCCGTGCAGACACATTTTCTTTCAAACATTATCCTTTCAACCAGATGCACAATACAAATGTCTGTAACATTATTTTCCAAAAGCAAAAAGTAGCCTAATGGGAGGAGAAGGAAAATACCAAAAATGATTTTCCTAAAGTGTTTTTGCAATAACCATTTTTCCTTAAACATTAGAAAAATTACACTCATACATCTTACTCTGACTACAGACTGGAAAACTGAAAGCCTAGATTATACAGCCAAGAGGAAATGATTATGAAATGCCCTTGCTGACATTCCTGCATCTTGTCAAAGACAAGAAGCAGAAACTAATGTCAGGAATGTGTTTTCAACCCAGGTTTTAACTCTTGGTATTCGTGAGTTTAATCTGAAGAAGACGTGTTTGCTTCTCTGAGGAAAAAGAAAGTTTGCAATGTCATTTAGACTTCATCATCTCATTACGCCAGCCTCCTCATTTTACTTTAGATCTATTTATTAGGAACTAATATCTCTGACGAACACCAGAATATCTGATCTAGACCCTCCTAGTATTGCTCACCATTTTAATAATACTTTAAGTTCGCTATTAAATTGTTTATTTATTTTCTCTCTTCCTCGTGTGTGTGTGTGTGTGTGTGTGTGTGTGTGTGCGCGCGCGCGCATGTGCGCCATGGTGCTCATATGGAGATCAGAGGAAATTTTGTAGGAATTTGTTTTCTACTTCCATCATGTGAGTTCCTGGGATTAAACTCAACCCTCCCATGTGTCCTTCCTCTTTCTTTCTTTGAAACTCAGGCATTTTTTCCTTTGATTATTGTTATATGGGCACAAATATTCATTAACATATAACTGCAACCCACTTGGTCAGTATATATTATTTGTATCTTTATGTTTTTAGAACTGACTATTTGGATTGTATAACCAGTTGGTGTGTTCATCCCTGAGGAAGAATATTTCTCTGCTCAGCATTCCTCGGTTGCCTGTAGTTCTTTGTCAAGAGTTGAGCTCTTATGAGCTCTCCACAACCCCACTCACAGTACTCATCAAGGAAACTTCTTTTCACAAACAAGACAGAGACCACTCCAGAAAATCCCACCCAATCAACAGTAGAGTTGTGTAGTGCAGCCCCAACTGATATATCTACAACATAACCCTCTACCTATGGCTCAGGGAACATTGCCAAAGAAGGGTCAGAAAGAATATAAGATCCAGAGGATCAGGGAGTTTGATGTTGAGATTCTATCTCCTAGTACTTGTCAGAAGCTACACCATGAAGTCTCATTAATAATTATTTTTAGTGTACTAAATACTTTAACAAAAATTAATAATACTCATTATTGATTGAATGCTTATAGTTTTTAGTGAAAGACAGCTTTACTAGACCACATGAAATCTTCTTAAGGAAACAGAAGACTAACTGCCTGCGTGTGTGTGTGTGTGTGTGTGTGTGTGTGTGTGGTGTACAGATGAATGTCTGCCTACATGTAGTGGTCAGAGATGTATATCGTGTATTTTCCTCTATCATTGTCCACTTTATTTTGTGAGACAGCATTTCTCATTGAACCAGGAACTTACTGATTCTGCTCGACTGGCTGGCCAGGAAGAGCCCATGTTTTCCTGACTGTAACATCTAGAACTGAGCTTATTGGTGTGTGTAGCCATACCCCACTCCAGTTTTCTTTACAGGTTCTAGGGATCTGAACTCAGAGACTCATTATTCTACAGCAAGCTCTTTATCCTCTAAACCGTATCTCCAGCCCACCTTACTTCCCATGAGCATCTCATCCTGTATCTGTGAGGAGTCAGTGAAGTTCCTAGCTATTCCAGCGAGTGAGTGAATAAATGAACAGCTGAGTGAACTCAAGAACATATGGGTTAAGCAACAAGTAAATCTCTGTTTGAAATTTTTTATTTAAAAGTTTTTCTTTAACTTTACATACCAACCACAGGTATGTAAACCCCTCCCTCTGCTCCTCTAGCTCCCCACCACCTTTTCCCCACTCAGCCCCCCCGTCCATTCCTCAGAAAGGGTAAGATCTCCCATGGGTAGTCTATAAAGTCTGGCAAATCAAGTTGAGGCAGGACAAAGCCCCTCCCCCTGTAAATCTTAATAACAACTATAAATTTTTAAAAGTGAAAATCTTATTCTTTTCTCTTATTGCCTCACTCTGTGATAGATAACATCTCATAAGTCATCCCAATACATTTTATTCCCAAAGATAAACAGTAAACACTACAGTAATAAATATATAGTGTGGGTACTGATATACAAATCCAATATTTCCTCAAGTTGAATTAAAATTAAAAATGCTAATGTCCTTTACCACATTTTGCCTGATTGATTTACATTGTGCCAGTGTGTCTACCGCTTACTTTTTCTGTGTAGCAGTGTATCAATTAGCTTGTTATCTGTTCATGTAGATCTGTCTCAGTCTTTTTAAAAGCTTTGTAATATTTCCTAATGCAAGATCATTAACTTTTTAATCCATGCCATAGATGATTAATGAAAAAATTCCCTTTACTTTTGCTGTTGCAATAGTTTACTATGTATACCTTCCTCTTGAGTGAGATGTGCAATGAGTTACTGTATTTTTACACTTAATTTATGATAGCTTTTGAATGGTTCTGATAATTATTGTTTGGAATTTCTGTACTTGCTACATAAAAGGCCTGGAATGAGGAAAACCAAAGGGGAACGAAGTCAGGTTAGGTTTTGAAGAAAAATGGTTCCTTAATATAAATGAAATGTAAAAGTCACTTATAAATACCATTTTCACTCACTTTCTATTTTGCCTTTAAAAAATCACCTTAAATTGTACTTTTCTAGAAGTAATATAAAAATACAATACTTAATATTTTTTCTCTGTAGCCCTATGTTGTAGGGGGCCACTTGTTTGTTTCCCAGCTAACCAGACTCCCGAAATAATCACACAGAAACTATATTTTTAAAACATTGCTTGGTCAATGACTCTAGCATATTCCTAGCAAGATCTTACATATTAAATTAACCCATTTCCATTATTTTATATTTTACCATGAGGGTCATGGCCTACAGGCAAGCTTCCAGCTTGTGTCTTTCTCCTCTATTAGCTCCATGGCGTCTCATGACTCTGCCTTCTTTCTCTCAGTATTCAGTTTAGTTTTCCTCACCTAGCTCTACTCTACCCTATCACAGGCAAAGGCAGATTTTTTTATTAATTAACCAATAAAAGCAACACATATATAAAAGGACTTCCCACACCAGCCATATGTTATCCTAAATTATCAACCACATTAAAAATGTTTTGATTTGGTCATATGGAATAATAAAAAGCATTATAGGGGTAGAGAGAGTGTTCATCATTGCAGCAGTTACTCAACAGTGCTCAAAGCAAGAAGGTCCAGGTACTGCAATATGTCTATAATCCCAGAACTAAGGAAGTTGAGGTAACAGAACCACAAGTTTGAGGTCAGTTGTTGAAATAGGAGCTGCGGCGGGGCTGCGTCCCCAGCACCCCAGCCGCCTGGCTAGCTTATGCCCAAAATAACAACACACAAACTGTATTCCTTTAACCACTGCTTGGCCCATTTCTATCTAGCCTCTTCTAGGCTAATTCTTGCACCTGGACTAGCCCATTTCTAATAATGTGTGTAAGCACCCCAAGGTGCGCTTACTGGGAAGATTCTAACCTATGTCCATCCTGGGTTGGAGCTTCATCGCGTATGCCCAGGAGAGCGAAGCAGGGCCTCTGCTCCAGAGAGCAGAGCTGTCGAGTCTGAGCTCACTTCCTACTCTTTCCACCTATGTTTTAACCTATCAGGGCCAGCCAAGCAGTTCCTTTATTGCTTAACCAATGAAATCAAAAGATTGATATATGACATACACATCCTATATTCATGTATCAAATTGATGGAGGAACGTCATTGGTTAATTAAATAAAGAAACTGCTTGCCCTGATAGGTTAAAACATAGGTGGGAGGAGTAAACAGAACAGGATGCTGGGAGGAAGAGGAAGTGAGCTCGGACTCGACAACTCTGCTCTCTGGAGCAGAGGCCCTGCTTCCCTCTCCTGGGCATACACGATGAAGCTCCGACCCAGGGTGGACGTAGGCTAGAATCTTCCCGGTAAGCTAGCAGGTGGCCGGGGTGCTGGGGACGCAGCCCCGCCGCTCCTATTATTTCAACAGTCAGTCATGGCTACTTAGTGAGACCCTATAATGCCATATTAAAACCTAATACATTAGAAAATTCCTAAAACATATGCATATATAAAATGAATTTAAATGGAGTTACCATATAATGAGGGACACAGTGCCCCAACCAATCATTATTTGCTACCAAATAAAATCACCAGTATGGAAAATTGTTTATATCTTCTCCAGTCATTGAATAAAACAGTCCTATAGAACCCCCCAAACATTACAGACTATTGTCATTGCTATTGGTTATTCTCCACAACCTAATGGTAAACCCTGGTTGCTGAAGGCACTGTTTATTTATGGCACAGAATGTGAGGAAATAGAGGTGGAATTCAATGGAAAACTTTACCCTACTAACTAGTGTTCAAAGTGCTGGAAGATTCTCTGCACACTGCCATAGAGAAAATGAATCATCATTCTCACCTAGCCACAAGCTACAACAGCCACCTGCCTACAAGATCCACCCCTCTGGTGGAGAGATAGATAAATAAGATCAAGGATGTTTGGTACAGTTTCAAAAAAATCATATTTTATGTTTGCATAAAATTATACACACATATTCCCCCCTCCTTTTCCCCCAATCCCGTGTATGTGTGTGTGTGTCTTAAAGTTATGCTATTTGGACTGTCATGCTTCCTATGGTAAACAGAGACTGTTCTTTCATTCTCCTGCTGCTCAGACTCAAACATTCACACAGAAACTATATTAATTACAACACTGTTTGGTCAATGGCTCAGTTGTATTCTGGATTTGTCTTTATTGCATGTGTATATGAAATTATTTTATGACCAGGAGCCCTTTTTGTCTTTTTTTTAAATGCTAAGTAAGCTTGGCTAGGACCCACTCCAAGGCACTGCCTGGTGGCTCCACCCAGTCCAACATGGCGGAGATTTTTTCACTGACCCTGAGACTGCTGGGTGGGAGCCATCCTCAATACCTCAACTGTGGTGGTAACCAGTTGGTCTCTGCTGCCACCAAGTAAGTTGCTTCAAGCCACCCACAAACCCCATTCAAGTGCTCAGCCTCCTGAAAGAGCAAGAGTTCATGCTGGCAGCACAGACCAGGAAGCTGCCATTTTATATGCTGAGTTAGTAGGTAAGCCTTTCCTTAATGGAGCTGTGGCATTCGTGTTCACTGCCAGCAAACAGAGCCCATCTGGAAAAAAAAATATGCCAGCTACCAAGATGCCATGCTTAATACTGTTCTTTTGTGTCTAGAATTCCTTTCCAAACATTCTCAGGTTTTGCATGGAGGTCATCAGCACATGTTGGCACACCAATCTGTTGGTGGAGACTGCTTGTTCATTTCCCAGCCGCCCAGACTCAAAATGATCACACAGAAACACTATTGATTGCAATACTGTTTGATCAATAGCTTAAACTTCTTATGAACTATCTCTTACATCTTAAATTAACCCATTTTTATTATTTTATATTTTACCATACGGCTATAGTGACTTACTGGTACCAGCACACAGGCATCTTTCTCCTCTGGCAGCTACATGGCATCTCCCTTTGATTCTGCCTGCTCTCTCAATATATCTCTTCCAGCCTGACTGTATTCTGACCTGCTATAGGAGGAAGCAGCTTCTTTATTAACCAATGATAATAAAACATATTCACAGCATACAAAGGAGAATCCTACATCAGGATCTTAGCACCCAAACAAAAGTCAACCAAATACAGAAATTGAGGCAAAGAAAGCACACGACAGGAGAGGAGAAGATATAGACATTCCAAGTATTATAGTATAGACATAAAAAGTGGAAGAGTGTCTTAATTTAGGTTTTTATTGCTGTGAAGAGACACCATGACATGGCAACTCTGATAAAGAAAACATTTAATTGGGGTAGCTTAGTTTTTAGTCCATTATCATCATGGCAGGGAGCTTGACTGAGTGCAGACAGCTGAGGTGCTACATATTACAAGCAGCAGGAAGTCAACTGATTGTCACACTGAAGAAAACTTGAGCAAAGAAAACCTCAAAGCCAACATCTGCAGTGACACACTTCCTCCAACAAGACCACACCTCCTAATGGTGCCACTACCTTTGGGGATCTTTCAAACTATCATATTGCACACCTTTGCCCCACAAAGAGTGAATTGTAATAAAAATCAAAGTCAGCTGTAAAGATATAAGTATTTCCTGACTTCAGAAACATGTCAATTTTCAGAATGCCATGGGTGTTGGTGATATATTTCTACTTGGCCAATGCCTGTGAAGAGAAAGCACAGGAAGGACATACGACTGGAATATGAAGGGTTGTTTATTAATTGTTTTATAATTTAACCTGCCAATAAAAATGGGGAATGTGTCATGGTAAGAAGAAGTATGTCTTTTCTATAGCCTATTGCAGTGGGAAAAGATAATTACAGTAATGATTCTCTCATGATGGACCACCTTGGAAATTACATTGGTCTAGGAGCCCACACAATAAAACAATATGAAGGGTAGCAAAGGAGCTTACTATGATTTTTTGAGTAGATATGAAGCATGTCCTAACCAAAATTTCTTTTAATATTTTCATATTTAATTTAATATATTTAGATACTTTCATTAAATATATCATTAAAAATACACTATCTTAATTTTATAATCATTTATAGGTGCCAAACTTAAGTAATTTATGAATGATATAAACTTCTGTTTTTTTTTTCATTTTGTTGTATCATTTTCATACCTTTGTCTCTTGTCCTCTCAAGTACTTGAAAGCACATTCATGAAAAAATACCTGAACTTCAAAAATCAACATTGCCTATACATGTTTGTGTTGCTTATCACTGTTGTTAGCATCGGTATGATTGACTGATAGATAGCCCTAAAATACCAGCCAGCAGCAAATGGCCTTGAAGAAGGAGGGCTCCTCAAGGGGGGAATAGACCTCGCCTGTGGATTTCCTCACTCAGTTTATTGAAGCTAAAGAAGCAGGAGCCTCATGCTGCTCAGAGCTCAAAGAGGGAACTGACAGAAAGTTCAGCTCATGGAAAACTTTCTCCTACAAGTTAGAAAAACATTCTTGCTTCATCCTGCACATACATTCCACCCCAAGGCGTCTTGCTACTGTTTTCCAAATTACTCACTGGCTTGACGAATGACAGTCACAAGTAGTGTTTTTACGGCAATGTACAGATGTTGCTATTTTCCATGATTTTCTTGGAGTAAGAAAATCATGCTGAAAAAAAAAGTGTTTTGGATGTAATAAAAGAATTTAGATTTCTACTTTTGAAAATTCTATATGTTGCCTAACCCTTGACTCTAATTTTCTAAAGTAAGTTTGTTTAAGGAAGCTGTCTTCCTTGGCATTGATAAAAAGCAGATGTTGACAACTGGATGAGGCTAGCAGGTTTTAGTGAGAATAATAGAGGAAAATATACCGATGTTGTTGAGGGTAAGAAGTGGGGTTAGAATACGCGTGGAGAACAGTGAAGCTTGTAGTGTGTTGTGTATGTAAAGAGAGACTATGAAGAAAAGCAGATGAAATGAACAAGATGTTGCCTGAAATATTGCCTAGAGGTTTAGTATTACTCATATTTAGTAAACATTTAATTGGACGTTTAAAAGCCTTAATTTCTTTTCTAAAGATAAGTTTATCTATTTAAATCTAGGCTACAGTTTTCCCTCTCTGCTCTCTTCCCAGTCCCTCCCCCAACCCCTCTGTTCCCAGCCCTCAATCCACTCCCCCTGATTAGGAAAGGACAGATCTCCCCTGAGTATCAACAAAACATGGCTTATCACGTTGCAGTGGTACAGTGGTGCTAAGCCCCTCCCCATGTGTTAAGGCTCAACATATGGACCTGGTTTGAGGAGTAGGGTCCCCAAAGAAGTGCCTTAATATCTAAGACTATAGATTCAGTCCTAGAACCTAGGATAAAGCACGGACTATGGATAAATTCCTTGGAAACATATTTGAACTCTGCACTGTATTCACAATTGCCAGGTTTAAAAAATAATCCACATTATGTTAAATAATGTTACTTTTTCAAGTAAGACTCATTTCTTATACATTTTTACAATAGCAAACTAAAGTAAAGTCTGAATAAATTTCACAGGTATTAAAGGGTTTTTCCCTGTGATGTTAATTAGCTAAATTGAAGAATACCGGTAATTATAATTTGATGTTCATGCAAATATTTCTAAGATCTAGCCATTATGCTAAAAAAAAAAAGATCTTTGGGAGATGGTGGGCTTTCCTTGTAATATTATTAGAAGGTTTGGTTTCTGTAACCTGTTAAAGAGCAAAGGTCATTAGTGATTTATAAAACTCAAGTACATTGGCTGAATATTTGTATAGCACCATGAGTTTTCAACAAATCAAGTGTAAAAAGTACGAATCCCATTTTAATTAGCTTTTTTTCCTGTTGTTGGTTTTTTGTTTGTTTCTGTTTTGTTTTGTTTTGTTTTAAAACAGGGTTTCTCTTTGTAACAACCCTGACTGTCCTGGAATTCCTTCTATAAACCAGGCTGGCCTTGAACTCACAGAAATTAACCTGTGATGTTTAACGGGGCATTTAGTGTTTACAGCTTTCCCTCATATTTATTTGACACTGGTAGAACTCACTTATTTTCTTCCTTGCTCCTTCTTTCCTTTTGTCCCTTCTGTTATGTATCCCAGGCTGTTCTTGAACTAAAACTTCTGTTTCTGGTCCCATCAAGGGCTAGGATTACAGGTGTTTTTACAGCATGCCAGGCAACAGTTATTTTTATGCATCTATATATATTTTATATTTAGAGCTATGATATATATATATATATTTCTGGTGATAACTGACCTATCTATAAATTTGAACTTTTTATACCATATTATATTCTCTTCTCTGCTTATGCTCCTAATGGAATTTGTATGTTCAAAGCAATAATTTTACTTAACTAGTCTATGAATAACTCTCAAAATGACAGAGGAAATAGAAGTGTATTTTAAAAAAAAAGTGTTTTGATAACTGTACCTGGGCACATTTGACCAATAGGACCTTCCTTAGGATATTTTAACTTAGTGAATAATGTTCATTAATGTCTATAGACTTTTAGGTAATTTACACACTTACTTTCATAGTTTAAGGTAGTTTTATTAATAGACTATATACCAATTCCCCTTTTTCTCATGTTTTGTTTTGTTTTATCACATACAAAAGTTTTTAAATTGAATAAAAGTCCTAATAGGAACAAATGACCCCCACAACAAGCAGAGGAAATTATTTTATTAATTACTTTTCCTGTTGTTGTTACCAAATTCCTGCCAGAAACACTTAGAGGAGGGAATGCTTCTGTGAGCTCGTGGTTTCAGAGAGTTCAGTTTGTATAGCAGGGAGAGCTGGCAGAATGCAACATTTCACATGGTGGAAGGCCAGTGGTCAGACAAATGCTGGAGGCAGCTTTCCTGGCCTTCCCCATGGAATGTTGCTGCCCACATTCGGGACAAGTCTCCCGCTTCAACGAAGTCTCTAGAAACTTTCTCAAGGATGTGTCCAGAGCTGCGTGTCATCACTAACCGAGGTAATCATAAATCCAGCCAAGCTGGCAATGCAGATTAGCTACCAGCCTGCCTTGTGTCTGTGTCACACACTAGAGCAGCTTTCTGGAGTGACTCTCAATGCATTCCTGTGCTCAGAGGCCCTCCAGGTAGACGTGTAAAGCAGTGAAAAGACACTCAGTAAAGGAAAAGGGGAAGAATTGGAGAGATGGCCCAGCAGCTAAGAGCTCTGCCTGCTTCTTCAAATTCCAGCATTCATGTGGGAGCTCAAAGGTATCTGTAACTCCAGGTCCAGGGGTCCAACACCTCTTCTGCCCTCCTGGGTCCTGCAAGTGTGTGATCCGTAGACATATATGCTGGCAAAAGATGTTTACACGTGAGATGTTAAAAAAAAATCTCAAAAGAAAACAGTTAACTAAAACAAAATCGTATATAAATTCCTAACTATAAAGAAATTGCAGTGTTCACTTTCCACCCTGTTTTATGTGCCTTTCTTACGACGCTCGTCATGAACTAGGAATTTCCACTTACATCTTGTCTTGTAATTTTCTTGAGCCGAGTTTCTTTGTTTGGCTTCTCAAAAAATGGTTGTACAGAATGTGTGTTGTTTTAGACAGTAGGAGGAACTTCCACGTTTTTATCGAAATGGACTCATAGCTCAAGTATCTGTTGGGATTTGGTTCAGGGCTATAGGTTTACAAAAGCTCCATTCTTAACGGAGACCTACGGTTCCTGTTCGGTGGTAATAAGACAGGCTTTTTATACCCAGATCACTATCTCCGAGTTTGTTATTAGCCCAGAAACGTGCTGTCAAGAGGGTTTCATCAGTCATGGTTAAATTGCTCTGGGTGGCCTGTAACCATTATGTCATTATCAGCTGGGGGAGGGGCTGCTCACCCTGTTTGTAGTTTCTCTAAGTTGTTCTATCCGCTATCCAGAAGCAAATGCAAATCAACGGGTTCCAAGCCCCCGTCAGAGCACACTGTAAATCTTTGTAACTTCATGGCCAAATGCTGAACCGCAGGACCACATGACTCCGTTCCCTGGAGACAGTCGTGTTATTCCTGCCAGGCTTTTCTTCCCTCCTCCATCAGCTGGAGACTTTCATCTCCTTTTAAAGTCATGGCCTTTCAAGTAGGGGTGAAATTACACCTGTCAGTAATAAATGTTCCCAGCGCTCTCTGTCATCCTGTCATTCCACGAAAAGAAATTAAAAGGAACTGTATAGTCTGTTCCATATGCAGTTAGCAACATCTTTTTTTTTCTTTTTTTGCCCCTCTTCTATGGTACTTTTAAATACCTTCTGCCTCTATAATTGTTCAGACTTTTAAACTATTCACCAATTGGGGAGACATATGGAAATGCTGGGAAAATTAGCTTCTATGTGAGGGACCCATTATGTTTAATAACTGCATTCGACGTTCTTGACAGAAAGATTTAGCTGTGTACAGAGTCTACAAGAGCAATCTCCTTGTGCCCCTCGGCACACTTGTTCTGTTTGTTTTTTTTTCCGTGTTACACTCTGATAACTTGGTCGGTGCCTGTAACACAGCACAGCCGCTGCACCTGTCCAGCCACTGTGTTATTTGCACAGAGAACAAAGTTAATGCTTTATCCAATCCAGGACACACCTGGGTTGCTGGGGCATTCAGAGGAAGCTGAGTTCAAGTCAGAATTGCAACTCCTTCTCGGCGGACTGATATTTGAACTCCATTGACCAAATTCTCCTTGGATGTTTTCAGGATTTGCTATGTGGAGTCCCCAAAGTCAAAGAGAAAAGCTCGTAGGGAGACCGAAGCATTCAGTATTGATGCTGAGGCTCACGCTGGTAGGTCCTGCCTAAGAAACCCGAAGGAGTTTCATCGTTAGTGCCCATGCTATACATGATCCCAACAGATAATTCTTTCATTCCAAATGTATTTGGGTTGATGGACCTAACTTTCTGGGCACATATTTGATCAGTGTTCCACAACCAAGATAAATGAGTCAATAAAACATTAAATATCATTCATGCTAAAAATGTTCTGTTGAACTTCTGATGAAGAACTGACCGCAGGTATTGAGCAAGTGCATCGAGTACTTTTAACCACTAAGACATCTCTTTGTTCACTCTATACCGTCTCCCTTCCTATCCTCCCAATTAACTGAAAGGCAGAGCCTACATCTGCTCTTTTTAAGATTTATTTATTTATTTTCTGTGTATGAGTGCTCTGTTGACTTTATGCCAGGAGATGGCATCCGATCCCACTGTAGATGGTTGTGAGCCATCATGTGGTTGCTGGGAATTGAACTCAAGACCTCTGGAAGAGCAACCAGTGCTCCTAACTGCTGAACCATCTCTCCAACTCCCCAGAGCCTAAATCTTATTAAGCAGGGTGGATTAGCTCACTTTGTTACTAAGGAAGTCATCCCAAATGGTACAAATTAACAATTTGTAGTAAGTTTGTTAAAGAATTATAAATTTGTAATTTAGGAATTATTTTCTGCACTATCATTATAGTTTGGTGAGAAAAGAATCTATTGTCTTTATTTCAAGTTGAATTCATATATGGGGCAAAAGTGAATTGCTAATATTGAATATTGAGTTTTATAAGATCTCTATAATCAGTTTGAGAAATGAATTATCTCTACTCTGTATCATAATTCTCTTTATAGTAAATAAATTTCTGTGCTTTTATTCAAAATGTTCTAATAATACTTGTACCTAAGTACAGGTTGGAGTTAGCACTCTCAAAACTTTTCAGTAACTTAAAAAGAAAAGTCCGTGGGCATGCCTGACATGGTTCTTTTTTTTTTTAAATATAATTTTTTATTGAAAAAAAAAGATTTCCGCCTCCTCCCCGCCTCCCATTTCCCTCCCTGTCTCCCTTTTCCCCCCTCCTCCCTCTCCTCTCCCCCTCCCCCCCACTCCTTTCCCCCTTCCTCTCCGGTCTGAGGGGCAGTCAGGGTTCCCTGCCCTGTGGAAAGTCCAAAGTCCTCCCCGCTCCATCTTGGTCTAGGAAGGTGGACATCCAAACTGGCTAGGCTCCCACAAAGCCAGAACATGAAGTAGGATCAAAACCCAGTGGCATTGTCCTTGGCTTCTCAGCAGCCCTCATTGTCCGCCATATTCAGAGAGTCCGGTTTTATCCCATGGTTTTTCAGTCG
>NW_026067949.1:47103816-47233974 GCF_014885135.2 Alexandromys fortis
GGTCGGATAGGGGAGCAGGGAAGCACACATCTTAATTAAGGGAGCCATCTTAGGGTTGGCAAGAGATTTGGTGCTCCCAGGTGCCCAGGGCGATGTCCCCAGTTAGTTCCTGGGGCAGCTGAGGACAGAGAACCTGAAATGACCCTATCCTATAGCCATACTGATTAATATCTTGCATATCACCATAGAACCTTCATCTGGAGATGGATGGAGATAGAGACAGAGACCCACACTGGAGCACTGGACTGAGCTCCCAATGTCCCAAGGAGGAGCAGAAGGAGGGAAAATATGAGCAAAGAAGTCAGGACCACGAGGGGTGCACCCACCCACGGAGACAGTGGGGCTGATCTATTGTGAGCTCACCAAGGCCAGCTGGACTACGACTGAAAAACCATGGGATAAAACCGGACTCCCTGACATGGTTCTTAACCAGCTTGACAGTCCTGATCCTTTTTTCACTTTCCAAAGATGAGACTGAAAGGAGCTAGTACTTCAGTGAGAAGAGGACTGCCCCGACGAGAACAGAAGCTGCTGGGATTGGTCGTCTGTGTTGCCTGCTTCTTTCAGTTGTGAACACAATAGATTTTTCACAGCCTTAGATGAAGTACAGCCCTGATTTTGCAAGTAGGCAAGCGAGGCTCAGGGAGCTGTGCAGTTTCTGCTAGGTTACTGAGTGCCAGCTCTGGAGTGAGGATTAACAGAATGGCATGTCGTCCCCGCCAGCTCAGTGCTGCCCAATGCTAATAATAATTGCCTTATGCTAGGGCAATAAGCAGGAAATTATTTTGAAAAAACTCCACAGGAACATTAAAACACAGAGAATGCCAATACCCAAAGCTTTATACACTTTCCCCTAAGAATAATGAACACATTTTAATTTGTTCATGTTCTCCTGAATCCATGAACACTAAAACTGTCGCATGCATCATATCTTACATATATTTAAATAATTCTTTCCACTTAACTCATCCTGAGCAAACCTACTTACCAGTCCCTCTTCCTCTAAAGCCAGCTCACATATGTAATGCCAATCCAAAGGGAAAACACATGTTCCTCCCTCATCTCCACCAAAATGTCTACAATCAAACAAACAAACAAAAATAAAAGAAAACCATTTTCAATGGGTTTGTTCCGTGACAAAGTCTGTACATGTACACGGTGCATTCTGGCTTAAATGATAACATCTACCCACTCGAATCCTCCCCACCCTTGTAATGCCCCTCATGCCTGCCGAGTCCCCTTCCCCTTCATGGCAATTAGCTGTGTCATCACTGTTTTGCTTTGTTGAGACGCACTAAGCCTAACTGGGGTCATCTGTGTGACCGTGGGTTTGGAACTATCCACTGGAGATTTGTGGGCTCCTCGGTGCTCTATAGCATTCCATTTTGTCACCGTCCTGACATGCCTGTATAACTCAGAGAAGCGCTTTGTAAAATACAGCCCTGCCATCCACATTGGAATCAGGTGTGCTGCCTCTGTAGGCCAAATGAAGGAGTCTGCAATTGGGGCTCAGGCCTATTAAAGTGAGAGCCTCCTTTCTCTCAAGATCCTCCGCCTTGATGCAACTGGCTGCATTTTACAGTAAACCTGTCCACACAAATAAAGTGTGTGGACAAACCATGGTTGAAGAGTCATGTGATGGTAAAGCTCCCATCTCTCCTCAATTTACAACACCCTTGACTCTGGGCTGTGTTCTTCCTTCTCCCTTTACCATAGAAATGCAGGCAGGGCCATAACTGACCTGTTTTCTTTAGCTTACTATATAGATCGCTGCTGTCTTTGTTTTGTAATTAGGATGGAGTTAGCATTATTCAACGCTGTAGTTTGTAAGCCTGTACCCTTTGTATTAATGTAAGTTTTGTATTTCATTTCCTCTCAATTTCCATGCGACCCATCTTCTCTCTTTGTGTTAAATTTACTCCCACAGAAGGTCAATGTTGGCTTTGCTGAAATCGGATTATTCTTCTGATGCGAATGGAAAGAGTTTGATTAAAATTCTTTGTAGCCTACACTATAAGTTTTAAAAAGCAATTGAAAGCAAGCAAAAACATTATTCCTGAAAGACGGTGCCCCGGGAAGTGCATCTATATAGCAAGGAGCTGCCCCACCCCCAGTTCACTATATTTAAGGGAGATGGCAGACAGTCCACACAGAGCACTAACTGCTTTTGAAAGGGACCCTTGATCTACAGCACACCACAGATAACTGTCATTAGTGAAGATGTTTCTGGTTTGATGTGGGTTGTGGAGAAGAACCATGGCCAGCTACAATGCTGGAATAGAATGCATTATGGATGTTCTAGGAAGCATGCTGTCTCTCAAAGTCTGCAAAGACAAAACACAGTTTAGTTGACTTTTCTTCCCATTTCCCTTCTTCTTTTCCCCTCTTCATTAACCTTCTAATTCCTTCACTTCTTTTCTCTGCATTCCCTTTAATTGAAAGATTAAATACTAACAATTGCTGGCAATGTACTTCTTTCTGAATGCTGTCTTGACTTTCAAAGAGTTGGTTTAAGTTTTTTTTTTAAATGTTGTGTAAACATTGCTTACACATGCTGTTAAAATATTGTTTGAAGTTGAAATGTTTTGAAACAGTATCTGATCCGAAGGCCAAAACATGATCTTCACGGCAACATGTGGGAGACACCTTTGCATACATTTGTACCAAAACACTGTAAATCAGCATGGTTAATTACAGCCTCAAGTTTTCCTCCTATTCATTGTTATATTGAAATGTTTAACTAAGAAGTCAGTCTGTGAAGTGCTTGTCAGGCAAGCACGGCAACCTGCCTTCTGCTCACCGACTTCACGGGAAAACTGTGTGCAGAGAACACAGTTCTTTCTGTTCTCTGTGTAGTCAGCGTATTTTAACTAATATTGGAAACAGAAGACAATAATATTTAGCAATAGAGAAATGAGTTTTCTGGACATGGTGAACTCGGCTTTGGGATTAGGAAACTACAGACAACCAGAGAGCACAATGTAGAGACCAGTGGCTAGCTAAGGGTATATTTGAGTTCACTGGCTAGACAAGCAGTCATACGGAAACACACTGACATAAATGCAAAGGAAATAAAAATGTTTACTTTTCTTAGTATTTACATCTGTTGATAACAAAAGTATTGTGACTGTTAGAACTGAGACTTACTTAAAGAGCAGTCCTCCAAGAGTATTGCAATGTTTTATGTAAATGTGTCTGAAAGATTGGGAGCCTGAAGCTACTCAGTATGGTGCAGGCGTGTATTACTCCCAGCAATACTGTCTTAGTTTAGATAAAGTCAACTTTATCTCTTTCATGTTTCCCTGAACAACCTCTACAAGAACTTTATACAATTCTAAGTTACTTTTATTGAAAAAAACTACATTACAATTCTTGACTATAGAATAGTGAATGTTTTGGGGCTCTCAATACCACTTTAATTGTCGTTCTTATCCCCATTCCTTCAACTGTTAGACAACTGGTTCTATCCCCAATTATAGATTCCCTCACTCAACCATTCTCCAGGGAAACGGTTCGACTTAGTTGTACTAGTCTACATCATTCAAATCACTTCGCCAGGTGGTGGTGGTACAGGCTTTTAATCCCAGCACTCAGGAGGCAAAGATAGGCGAATCTCTGTAGCATGAATTCTAATTGGTGTTAATAATAAATACCCAGAGTCAGATATTGGGGCAAATGCCAAAATATCAGAGAAGTAAAAGGGCAGTCTTTTTTAGAGAGTCTTTTTAGCTCTACTATATTCTCAGACTGGTCGGGCGGTGGTGGCGCACGCCTTTAATCCCAGCACTCGGGAGGCAGATGCAGGCGGATCTCTGGGAGTTTGAGCCTGGTCTACAAGAGCTAGTTCCAGGACCGGCACCAAAGCTGTAGAGAAACCCTGTCTCGAAAAAAAAATTAAATTCTCAGACTAAAGCAGGCAATATCCTGTCTCCACCAATCCTCAGATTGAATGGACTGAGTTCCTGTCTCCTCCTGCCTTATAGTCCTCTCTCCACCCAGCCATATTCCTTCCTGTCTCTACCTCCCTAGTGCTTAGATTAAAAGCACATGACTCTCGAGTACTGGATGTGAGCTATCACTGCCTGGCCTCTATGGCTAACTGGTAACTAGTTCCACACTTTGATATTCAGGCAAGCTTTATTTGTTGGAGCATAAACCAAATATCATCACTGATCTCTGTTAGTTCAAGGCTAGATCAAGTTCCAGGACAGCTAGGAAACCCTGTTTTGAAATACCAAAAGCCAAAAAGAGGGCAAAGAAGAAGAGGAAGAGGAAGAAGAAGAAGGAAGAGGAAGAAGAAAGAGGAAGAAGAGGAAAAAGAAGAGGAAGAAGAAGAGGAAGAGGAAGAAAAGGAGGAGGAAGAAATCAGTTCACTGAAAACTATCACAAATATTATAATTCTATTTTTACATATTTTTTCACTTATATGTCTTCCTAAGCAAACTTTGGGTTTGTCTGCATACATTTAGATGGTAGGTCTAAAACTACATTGAAAGTAGCTCTTCCTTGTGAACCTTGGGCCTTCTCTCAGCGTACAAACAGGTAGAGTTATTGGCTATGAAAACAAATAGTTAGTATAATAACAGACTTCAACATGATTGTAAAGTTTTATATGTTTACATTTTCTCTTTATTAAATTATAGACAATAGAACACCAAGATATAAGCATCTGACTCTCCTCAAGCCGAAAGGATCATTGAGATGTTCAAGTCACAGTTTTGCTTTTCAAATGAAGGAAAGTGCAGCAAAGTGACTTCCCCAAGACTGCAATATAGGTTGACAGCTATGTCTACTTTAGCCAGGGTTCCTTATGCCCAGGTAACACCCACTCCATCTTATCACATGCTCTCCTGGGAGGCCTAAGGATGTGCGTCTAACACTCATTACCTTTCTCTGACAATGTGAGGTTCTAATGGTCTCATCAGACTAGTCACATAAGAAACCCAAATTTGCCTTTCTATCGTTGCATGCAATTCTAAGAATATGAACATATAATGGAATATCTTTCAAAAATGTGAACAAAGATATGTCTATATACCTATGTATTATAAGTAATATGAAACTTAGGCATTCTGAATATTACATGTTAAATAGGCTAACAGGAATAACAGCGATGCTGAAATTGCATTGATAATGAAAAGAGACTCACACATAATGCTTTGACTATCTTTTCAAGATTTTTTGGAAAAAAAATCCTCTTTTTCTTCTTCCTCTTCCTCTTCTTCTTTGTCTTCTTTTTGGCTTTTGGTATTTCAAAACAAGTGAAATTATATTTCAAGAATATAATCGCCTTTTCCAGAAACATGAAGAAAAAACATACCATTGTCTAAATGAGTTGAAATGCAAGTAATTTTTGATATAGCAAATCCTACTATTAGAGCTTTATAGGAAAAAGAATTACACGAAAAGTATAAATGAGAATGTCAGAAAATAGAGTGACAAAACCAAACCCAGTAGCTACATAGCTCACCATTGATGGGATAATTTTTTTTTAAAATAATGGAATTGTACCAGTTGAGTCCTTAAGGAGATAAAGCAGAAGGCTGATATTGAAAGGAAGGACTTGGGATGCTGTTGTCTTTTTTAGCCATTTATTTTCCATGACGTGTTTTATCTTTGCCAAGAATTGCTTTTATCGCACTAGTCACATATAAACAACTGTTATTAACTAAATTCTCCCATCGAATTATATTACGTGTACAATAAAAATCCTTGTGATAAGGGAACTTGAAACCATTGGAATGAATCAGCCTGAGTTCGCACGGTGAAGAACTAAGTGATGCCAGGTAAGCCTGTTGTGCTGTAATGAAATGGTGGGGTAAGAGCCTTTCTTGTGCCATTGGGATATTGACTAAAGAAAAACATCACTTGAAATATTTTGTTAGTGTCTGTTTGCTCATGCACAACCTGTTCAATAACTACAGCCAAAATGATCTGCTCAAAACAATAAGAAACATATATCACTTTCAAAATGGATCATATAGACCTTAACCTAAAGAATTTACACAGAGAAAATAAAATAGTTCTCCAAGTCAGAGGTACAAATAAAACATTGAGAACTGTCGTAACATGCAAATAGTATCATAATCCTAAGGGTGACCATGAGGATGTGTATAAAGGTCTACATATAATGATACTGTGCAAGACATGTGGCTGAAAGTTGGGAAAGAAAGAATATAATTGACTTTTCCAGAAACTTGAAGAAAAAAATGATGGGTCAAATATGCTTTTAGAAATAAGAGCTAAGGTGTGCAGTATGAAGATAGGTTTTAAGAGAAAATTGCATCATCTATATCAGGAGAGAACGGAGAATAAGCATTTCTCAAACACTGACAAGATATTGAAATAAAACCAAGGAAGCTAAGAATTAAAGGAGAGTGAACAAAATCTTTTTCAAGTTCTTGGTCAAATCTTTATAGCCTTTGATTTAAAAAGTTTATGTTATCCGCTCTGTTAGGAATGAATGCAAAGATACATCAAGATGTCTGTGGCGCACGCCTTTAATCGCAGCACTCGGGAGGCAGAGGCAGGCAGATCTCTGTGAGTTCGAGACCAGCCTGGTCTACAGAGCTAGTTCCAGGACAGGCTCCAAAGCCACAGAGAAACCCTGTCTCGGAAAAAAAAAAAAAAAAAAAAGATGTCTGGCAGGTAAATGGCGTAAACTAAACATCAAAGAATTTTCAGAGGAAAAACTGAAAGGCAAAAATCTTAAACTAGTGATTAAAACAGTCTGAATCACCAGCTCATCCCAGTCTGGAATCACCGGGAGATGGACTTCCAGGCATGCAGCTGGAGAGTATTCTGATTATGATAACTGATGTGGAAAACCTTCCCATTGTAGGTGGCACTACTCTCTAGCTTGGAATGTGTACCTATAAAGGGAGAAGAATAGTCATTGTTTTTTTTTTTCTATTTGGCTGTTTCAACTTCTTCTTTAATTCCTGGGCTATGATGGACTATGAGCTGAAATAAGTCCTTTATCCATCATGTTGTGGTTTTGTAGGGGTATGTTATCACAGCAACAACTACACACACACACACACACAAATAACATACACTGACAGAATGAATACCTTGTGGTCTTGTCTGCTGAATGGATTCTGGTTATCACCATGATTCTTTTCTAATACTCAACTAAAAAGTCATTAAATATATTTCTGTCTTTCCAACTAAAGATGAGGTGACAGATGACAATAATCAGCTATTAACTGTAAGAGATCAAAACTCATACTTTCTATTAACAGAAATGAAATAACAGATTACAGGCATATGTGGAACTGTACCAAATATTGTTTATGAAATATTAATAACTTAAGTGATTTTGACTATGCTTTAAAGTCATTTATGAATTGGGGACAATTTAAAGGATTTGAGTAATTTATATTATTACATAGTAATCAGGTGTTGAGTATGAAACAAGATATAAAACTATTATCTGTATATTATTAATATTGTACCATTAAGGAGAGAATAGCAATCTGAAATTCAAACTTTATTAGGAAGGATCATATATCAAACTCATTGAATCAAAATGCCACAAGGTGGCAGTGGCCTGCTCACAATGAAATAATTATATAGGCCACTGAATGGCCATGATTTTGGAGTTGAAATTCAATCTTAATTGTTATATTTTGGATAACTAAATTTTTGACTTATGGTACATTGAATTTTTAGAAGATATTATGTTAAAAATATTAATTGTCTCGTTTTCACCATTTTTACTGCTTTCATCAATACTACAAGAAGGAAAGAAATAAGAAAAGAAAGCTTATTAATTATATATTATGTATAAGCCACCTAACCAGATATCATACCTTTATATCAAGTCTCTAGAATATGGCTAAATATTTATATTATATTTAGTATTCTGGAAAGACTAAACTCAGTGGCAAAATTTCTTGTATCTACCAACACAGTCCTGTTAATAATGAGCTATTTACTAAGCAATTAACGAAACTACAGTGGTCTGTAGACACCTGTCATTAGCTCTGACAGTTTGTTTAATTTGCCTGCTTGTAATATGTGTTCACACAGCTTTGTATGTTTAGACATCTACAGGACTTCAGTTAGCACCATGGTTTGCATTATCTCTTTATTATTTTGGATCAAGTTAAAATGGATAGACTTTTATGTTTCTGAATTGTTCATCTTTCATCATGAAAATGATTCATTTTAAAATTTTACTTTTCAATTCCCATAGAAGCTCATTGCTACACAAGAGTAACATGGCAAATAAAATCCACTACACTGAGAGAATGAAATGCCATAGGTGTGTGGAAACCATCTTCAAATTTGTGATATGGAGGCCAAGCATTTTGACATTGGTAGTGTGCTTAGATTCATTGTTTGCCATTCAGCGAATTATATTTACGGCAAATAAGCCACTTTGGAAATGTTTGACAATTTCTCAGGAAATTAAGAAACAATCTACCTCAAGACCCTTCAATACCTCTTTTGGGTATATACCAAAGGATGCTCAATTATACCATAAGGACATATGATAAGTTATGTTCAGAGCAGCATTATTTGTCATAACCAGAACCTGGAAACAACCTACATACCCCTCAACCAAAGAATGGATAAAGAAAATGTGGTACATTTACACAATCGAGTATAACACATATTACACAGCAGTATAAAAAAATGGCATCTTGAAATTTGCAGGTTAAAGTATGAATCTAGAAAAAAATCATATTGAGTGAGGTAACCCAGACCCCGAAAGACAAATAAAGTATGCACTCACTCATAAGTTGCTTTTAGACATAAAGCAAAGAAAAACCAACATACAGTCCACAACCCCAGAGAAACTAGACAACAAAGAGGACCCCGAGAGAGACATACATGGATCTAACTAGGAATGAGAAAAAGACAAGATCTCCTAAGTAAATTGGGAGCGTGGAGGTCATAGAACAGGGTAGAAGGGGAAAGGGGAGAAAGGAAGGGGAAAGGGGAGAAAAATGTATAGCTCAATAAAAACAATAAAAAAGTTTGTCTTAAAATATGTTAATTTCAGTAGCTTTCATAAGTTTTCTTTCCAATATGGGCTGACGTTTTTGGTCGGGATAGCATAGTGGGTTCATATTTAATGATAGCCTCTGTTCCAAATGCTAGAAGTAAATGATGAAATGACAGTGTTACAGATGCTGAGTTTAACAACGTCAGTAAATTGCAAGTATCAAAAACTATAGTCTAGTTTTTGCAGGGTCATGGTCCAAAATAAAAAATAGTTTCGAGTCCAACCCTAAATGACAGAAACACCAGCAACATTGGTGTGTGCGTTGCATAATAACCACACACACACACGAGCTAAGTACACTTGTTACTGCTCATACATGAAGATAACTTTTAGCAATTATTTTCAAGTATCTGTGAGTACAGTCAATATTTGAATACCATAGAACCAAGAGAAATCATATTCTCCAGTAAGCAGAAGGTTATTACAGTGTGTTTAAAGAGGGACATTGATGGGGTTTTAAAAATCCATTTATTTTATGTATGAATGAAAACAACAGTTTGAAAATAAATTTCTTTATAAAGTGTGACACTACTAAGCTTAACCTATATTGTTCTGAAAAGACACAATGTAAAGAATGCACAATATTACAAGAGTGATTTACCTGCCGTTGCAATGAAGACATAAAATGATACTAAAAACAATTAAACAATCATTTCATTCCCTTTAGCCTGTCTGTTTTGAAATGATTGAAAACTTTTTCTTTACACTTTTTCTTCTTAGAATTGTGTAATATAAAAGGAGAGATATATTCACCTTATACTTCCAGCTAACAGTCCATCAGTGAGAGAAGTCAGGAGGTCAAGCAGGCAGGAACACTGAAACAGGAGCTGAGGTAGAGACCATGGAGTAGTGCTGCTTACCAGTTGGCTGGTATTTTTATGCTCTAAACCTTAAAGTTTCCAGTCTTTAAAAATTTAAACCCGTAAAAATCTCTGTCTCTTTAAAACATACAAAGTTTCTCTAAAATATACAAAGTTTTTTTTTTTTAAATTTTCAATGTCTCTTAACTGTGGACTCCAGTAAAAATAAAAACAAAACAAAACAAAACATGTTACATACTTTCTTATTTCAATGAGGTAAATCAGGGTATAGTTAAAATCAGAGACAAGCAAAGCCAAACTCAATCCTATGTAAAGTCCAATGCTTGATATCTTGGGTCCAGTCCCTTCTCCAGCTCTGCCCCCTGCAGCACTCACAGCTTGTCCTCTAGACTGATGTCCTTGGCAGACATCCCGTGGTACTGGCATCTCCAAAATGCTGGGGTCTGCCCTGCACCATCACTGAAAGCCTGTCCTGGGCTCTCTTCAGAGTCAGATGGTATCAAACCTCACTTTCTGTCCTTGGGCCCTCCAGTCCGGGCTTCAACTTTAACTGAGGCTATTCATTCCGCAGTGGTCTCTCCTGTCTTCTGACCCTAGCCTCAGATACTCTCCATTTTTATCCTTAAAATATCTGAACAGCTTCCTTGAAAGTTACTATTGAAACGTATTGTGACAATATCGAAAATCTTTATAGCTTGTTGTAAATTCCAATTCTTCAGAACTGTTTTCTTCAAGGAAAGACATTGTATAATTAGGCCACAGCTTTACAATTATATATATATGACAAGATACTATTAGGAAAGATGACAGTTTCCTGATGTTTTTCTTTGCATATAATTAGGACTACAAGTAGTTTGCGCATTCAAAAACAAAATAAAATTTTCTTCATTTACCTCTTCTGTGTTTTTATTATAACATATATACTTTGTAATTAAGACAAAAGTTGTGTAGTACTGATTATGTTGATGTATATAAGACACCATGCATCTTGAAAATAAAAGAGTTTTAACTGCCGGGTTTACTTTATATGTATTGGTAATCTTTTTTTTTCTTTTGGTCAACATGGAAAAAAAAAAAACTAGTAATTTGAGGAGAAGAAACTTTAATTGAGAAAATTCCCAAACCAATCTGACTTTCAAGCAAAACTCTGAGGCATATTCTGAATGAATGATTAATATGGGAGGGCCCAGCCCACTGTGGATGATGTCACCCCTAGACTGGTGGTCCTTAGTGCTATAAGACAGCAGGCTGAGCAAACCATTGAGGGTAAGCCAGGAAGCAGACTCCTCTGTGGCTTCTGGTTCAGGCCCTGTCTCCATGCTCCTGCCCTGACTCCCTTCAATGATGGGCTGTAAAGCTACAAGAAGCTGTTTCTTCCTAAAGCTGCTTTTTTTTTTTTTTTTTTTTTTTTTTTTTTTTTTTTTTTTTTTTTTGGTCATGGTGCTTTATCATAGCAGGAGAATCTGTAGCAAAGACCACAATGTTAATATTTCCCTTCTTTGTATATTTTTAATCATTTAGAAAACAGAATTAACAAAGTATAGAACTATAAATGTGAACCATGAATATAAACTTTGATTCACCAACACGAAACCTTTTGAAATAGTGTAACGCAGCAGTCAAGGATGGATGCTCTGGGGCCAGGTCAGGATCAGTTGAAATGAGCTTTGTTGTAGGTTAACCCTTTGACTCCTCAGTTCCCTCATGGGTAAATTAAGTCACTAATATCTCACTATATATAGCTTGAACACACCTAAAATAGTATATACTCTATTTTATAAGTGCTCACTAATTCTGTTCTTGTTCTTTCTTATTGTTCCAAAGAGTCTACTTTAGCTTCAGTTTGAATAAAGGAATCTGACCTTCAGTATTGATCTTGAAATAGAAGGTATATATGACAAAATATACTTTTTATGATATTCTGTGGTCGGATCTCTGAAAATTACAGTCATGCTGCATTTAGAGATTGGATTGTTGTTTTGGAAGACATCATGAACTTATAATACTGTTTAATTGTTTCATTAAATTTTCATTGAAGAATTTTATTTAGTGATTGCCTGATTAAATTGAATTTATTGACATTTAAAACATATAATCCTTTGTCTAACTCAAATGAACAATACTCACATAAGGAAATAAAACCAGCTTTATGTAGTCTGCTGAGGTCATTATAGATAATTTCGCACTCTGCCTCCCAGATTTCTTCCAGGTGATGCAACAATAACTTGTTAGAAACAACTGTGAATGATATTTGTCAGTATTGAATATGACAGACATTCCTTTTTTTTACTTGTAGAATTGTAAAAGCCATGAACTCTAATTGAACTTGATTGGTTTAGGTCATGATACAACACATGGCACACTGATAATCTTTTTTTACTTACATGTTTGATAGTAATAAAAACTATATATTTCCTAGAAAGAACTTCACAAATATTTGCAAACAGCTAAGC
This sequence comes from Alexandromys fortis, assembly GCF_014885135.2. NCBI lineage: Eukaryota > Metazoa > Chordata > Mammalia > Rodentia > Cricetidae > Alexandromys > Alexandromys fortis. Next base: position 47,116,107 of record NW_026067949.1, read on the forward strand.
CATTAAAAATCAAATCTTATCAATACCTTTGTTCAATTAACAAAGAATTTCATACTTTTATCAAAATGGCAAATATTGTGAGTATAATGGTCACCGATCTATGGCGCTAACATCCCCCAGAAGGTTTAAGAATTAAAGGCATAGTAGCACATGCCTGTTATATCAGTTTTATGGGAGTCTGAGATGGTAGGACCATAAGTTTTGAGCCAACTTAGCAGGACTCTATTTCAAAGCAAAAATAAAAAATCTGGGAGTGTAGCTCAGTGCTCAAGTGAATATGCCGCCTAGAAAGTCTTGGGGTGGGTCAATTCATAGGATAGGTAGATAGGTAGGTAGGTAGGTAGGTAGGTAGGTAGGTAGGTAGGTAGGTAGATAGATTGAAAGATAGATGTTAGATAGATGATAGATAGATAGATAGATAGATAGATAGATAGATAGATAGATAGATAGATGATAGGTAGATAGATAGATGATAGATAGGTAGGTAGACAGACAGATAGATAGGTAAATGGATAGATAAAGATGAACAAATCAGCTCATATTCTGAAATATTTTTTCCTTCTTCAGAGGTACAGATAGGAATTAGAGAAGAAGAAAACTAGCATTGCTGGCAGATTTCATAAGCTGCCTTACCCTTCACAAGTCCTTGACCTTAATATGGAAATTCCTATGTTATTAGATGCCAAATATGGGCTATCCCCCAAAATTTCCTATCTGACGTAAAAATTCCTTCTATGAGTGAATGAAGCATTTCATTTATAACTGCTTGGAAAATTTTTGATTGGCATAAGCTTACTTGTCAAAGGAAAGCCAGAAAAGATGTTACAAATGGAAAATTTTAACAGAAAAATCTGCTCCTAAGTATTAGCACTTAACTTCATATTTGTTTGTACATAGTCAAATGTTATGTACTAGTGGCTTTAGAAATATCAGGGTTTGACAAAATTCACTTAGAACAACCTCCTTTATGTTAAAATGAGGTTTAAGTAGGTTCAGAGAAATGCATGAATGATTCAGGAGAAACGATTACTCTCTATCAGTAGATCCTGGTATACTGTGCTTATGATTTCATAATATCATCTATGGTAGAGCAGCTAGGAAGGGGTTGCCTCTGGACCATATCCCACATACTCTTCATTTGTGCAGAAACTATTTGTTAAACTAAAGCCAAGTTCATTAATTTTCATAGGAAGCTTGAAATGCATCTTTTTTATTTATTTATAGAAAAAGTATGCCTATGGCCTAGCAGGCACAGGGAATTAAGTGTACGCATACATTACAAATGTAGAAAATTCAATACACTTATCAAAGAATAGCTTGAATCACCAAACAATAATGAAGAGTGTGGTCATCCACAAATACTGCAGTTGGCTATGGTATAAATTAGTCGTTGGTTCTTCAAAGGTTAGGTATCTAAGATCTGCTGTATTATATTCATGAGGGTAAAACGGCACTATGAAAGGTTTCTGAAATGGATGATATACTATAACTTGTTCCTCAAAGAGATAAAGGGGGAAATGGCATTGTGAGCTGGCTGTAGTAGGTGTAATTCAATGTACAGTAAAAAAGGAGAAGTGATAGACATGTGTTCCCCCCACCCATGCTCTTACCTCGGAAGGCAATGGTTGTCAGTGACTGTGCATTCCGCTGATGAATTATACTGTGGTGTACAAAGGCAGCATTTGTCTTTGGTCTGTGGACCTAGGACCCTCACCATTGATGGGACCTCTGCCTGTAAAGGTAATAATAAGGTGGTCAGTCATGCAACCAGGAGATCAAGTTTAAAGTTAAAATTAAAGGAGAATTCCCAGCACTATAGCATTTCATGTTATGTAAAGCCCTCCACCAGCCTTGCTCCTTTAAATGTCAAAAGTATGCAAATGAGACTACTGGGTTGACATGAAAGATGCATGTGAGTTAGTAGTGTATGCCGCAGAAAAGGAGAGTGCAGAAACAACTAGAGCAAGACTATTAGTGACTTAAAAGAATAGACAAGAAAATAATTAATGGATAGCATGCAGCCTCCATCACATCCTCTAAAAACACATGTCCCAGCAGTTCAACTGACGGTCACAGTGGCTCACTCTGTAGGACCTTCCTGGAGAAGCCACATTTAAAGTGCAAAAAGAGCCCTGTGTATTTCTTTTTGTCATGCAAAGTTGACTTCCCATCTAATTTCAAAAACCATGGTTTATTTATAACAATAATAAAAATAATTAATATACTACATATTCAAGTGTGAGGAAACGGTGGCTGCAGAAAATTTTGGTGTGCTTAGAGTTCAGGGGATCCACCTCATCAAAATCTCTTTGTATTGGCAAATTGGAGAACTGAAGTAACAGGCATATTATCAGAATTGTGCAGGAAAATAAGATCAAGGTGGAAAAGAACCAACTGACGCCCTGTCACTGGTTATTTCTCTGGGTCTGTCTGATTTACACAGGCACATGCACACCTGCACAAACACACACACACAAATATGCACACACAAGCATGCAACACACATGCACACACAAGCATGTATACACACATGTGCACACACACATGCACACACAAACAGCCAACTTCTTTTATTCAGTGTAACTTTTGTTCTGTGGAAGGGCATTGATTCATAACAAAGGGTTCCAACTGGAAAAAATTCCTTAGACATTCAAAGATTCTGGTGTGGTGCATCTTATTAATAAGGGTTTCTTCAAAACTACAAGCTTTGAGTCCAATTTAGCCATTTTAGGTTTTGCCATAGATCTATATATAAAAATGAGAGGTTGATGTGGAATTTGCAAACACATGAAGTAGTCTTGTTTCAAAGAGAGGTGGTAAGAGACTGACACAGAAACAAAAGGACAAGAAACTGTCGGAGTGTGTAGAACACCAAGTCTAAGACCTGAGCATATGAAGACAGCAGTACAGTTCACAGCTCCACCGGCTGGATGAAACATAGAGTTCCCAATGACCAAAATGATCCTGTTTCCTGACGGAAAATTCTGTTATTTTCTGTTGGGAGCAGTGAGACCCCAGATCCTGAATTTCTTATAATCCCTGATCTGAGTGCCTACAGCTTCTCTGAGCACGAGACCTTCAGGAGTTCCTGATGGCAGGAGAGTGGTTTCTGGTGGGTTTGGCTGGGGCATGGTTATCTCTATATAATCTTCCCCTGAACACAATAAAGGGGCATTCTTGGGGAATTCAAGGATGACCCGGGTCGCTGTCTCTCTGTCTGTGTGTGTCTGTGTGTTTGTGTGTCTGTGTGTTTTAACCTCCAGCCCCCTTGCCCGAAGCTCGTGAACTGGGTGCCAGCGCACAGAGCGCCGACATGAGGGCGCGGCGCGTGGCAATTCTCCTTTAATTTCTACTGAATTTGTGGTCCAGCAATGATGTCACTATGAACCCTTAACCTTGAGCATACCTACTAAGGATGAATTTCTTAGGTGGAACCTTAGCATTCCAAGCGAAGTAACTTTTGAGAGATAAATTCTAATGGGAGGCTGTTAATACTAGGCATCAATGCCTGTAGAAGGGGCACTATGTTCTTGTGTGCCCCAGATAGTTCTCATGACCGTGAAAGGTTCTGAAAAGGACCATTTTGGTTTGGGTTTACTGCCTCTCGATGTGATCCCGCACTGTTGTCACAATCAACATGATACTATCCATTCCAGGGGTTCATCAGGGCTGCTACTGTGTCCCTGAACATCTCTTGCTGTGAGAAAAAAAAGCACTTAAAAATGTTCTTAGTCTCTTGTATCTACAGCGTAAACCAGACATTGTTTGATTCTACCTACATGAAATACAATTACAATGAGCGGGGAAGAAGGAGGTGGAGAGCTGCTGTTTATGTACAAAGAGTTTTGGTATATGAAGATAAGAACATCGTGAAGATGACTGAAATATGGTGACAATGACAAACAATATAAATATCCTGAATGCCACCCAACCTTACACGAAGCACATAAACTTATGTTTGAGTGTTTCATCACAATAAAATAAATTAATGGATCAGGTGTGAGATCCTTCTGGTTCCGTGTGTTGGGCGACTCCTTAGTAACTACGTCTACAAAGCCTGTTTGATCTGTAGCATGCTTTGGAGATGGTAAATCCATAGCTCTGCCTGGATCTGGAGGCAGGTATGTTGATGTATCCGGGCTAGCAGGAAACACAGACTGGAGCAGTAGACTGACAGGCTGTTCCTGTTCCCGTGATGTAAAAGGCTTTTCTAACCAGGTGTTTGCCTGTTTTCCTTTTTATGCTCACCCTTGTCCAGGTACACCTCTCTCAGGACCTCACACCAATTAGTGTATGTAAACAGAACAGTTCTCAAGGGATTCACGTTGTTCAGGTGACTCAAAAGCATCTCCAACTCTTCTTCACATAGTTCTTCGAAGTGTGTCGAGGAATTCACCACTCATGCCGCAGGCTGAGTCCTGGGAATTCCATAATTCCCTCAAGGCAATCTACAGAAGCGATACTAGACATCACCTGTGATGCTCACTGGACCTGTCTCAGTATAATCTATTTTTGTTCTGTGTGGATTTTATCATGAATTTTTTTTCTCCCTCCTGTGTGTGCGAAGCTTATGTTCTGTCTCAGAGGGTTGCTCAAGACTAATTAGTGTCCCCCAAGAATAGGAAATGACAACATCTGTAGTTTATCATAGGAAAACATATCAATTTACTTTGCCCAATCAAATCCAGATGAATATTTCATCTTAGTGCAAATGTTAAAGGAATATGCAAAAAATGCCATGTCTCTGAATTAGTCTGGACAATATCACTATTAAGAGAAAATTTTAATATCAGTTAAATTACATGAGTTTGAATAACTTTATTATATAAGCTGGTTATTTGTCTTTGACATCCAGCAATTGAAAAATGGCTGAGAGCATTATAATATGTATGTACTGGAAAGAGTTATTGGAGAATATACTTGTTATAACTGTATCCATTACATCCCAGAAATATCTAATATGACTGTTCAGAGAGGGCAGTCAGTTACACAGTAATGGACTGTGAGCCTTAGTTTTATCCAAACAAATAAAACATGTGCTTTGTAAAGGCTACTTACACAATATAATATAGAAATGCACAAGCTGAGTCATGAGCTCTGATTTGAGATTTAAAAATTAAATCACTATCGAAGGATTCTTGCATTTATTTTAAAGCTATTTTACTCTTGCACTGATGATAACAAGTGTAATAGTTTTATATTTACAAAAACTAACTAATAAGTGAATTTAGAATTAATTCTACTTGGTGATTCTTCCCACTAAAAAAGATAATCTTACTGGCTATGCATATTCTTCAATATTCATAGAAGTTTATTTTCCACTTCGTGATTCCTCATGTCATTTCAGATGTATTGGTATCTGGAGTAAGGACAGCAAGCTGTTGCCATAAAGATTTTATGAAGGATAGGTCAGATGGGAAGAACATTGAGAGAATCCTCGCTCCTACTCCTTGAGTATATTTTAAACTTGAGTGTATTTGAATATTTTTACTCTAGCAACAGCTGCTTTCTCTGAAATGGCTCACTGTCTGGGCTCCTTGCCTGGCTTCACAAGGCAGTAGTTTTCAAGCTTCAATATGAAATGAATTCATTTTTAAAATTAATTCATTCCATGAAAAAAAGGATCTTAAAAAAGAATGTTAAATCCAGATTCGAAAAAGAATGTTAAATCCAGATCCTTTTCTCCTCTTTTCAGTAGCAATTGTGACTTTGTGGTGTTCCCCGCTCTAGTCACCAGGAGGAACAGGCTCCTTCGGATGCACTGTGTCTCTTTCCCTGGTTTCAGAAATCTGATTCCAAAGACCCTTTTTGCTGTATCAAAAGACGTCGAGCATTTGTTAAGCACAATTCCTGGTCTTTTCCACCACTCCCTTCCAGCGTCTGCCACCTCAGTGAATAGTATGATCACTCATCCAGCTGTGCGAGGCTGATTCTGGTTCCAGCAGTGGCCTCTCCCACCGTCATATAGGCAGCCTGCTGTCAGGCCTTGTATTGATCTCCACCCCCACTACCACATTCGTGGCCAACTAACCTACCTCTTTTTTTTAGACCACTGCTTTTCTTCTCCTTGTCTGTTTTTGGGAAGCATCAAATTCATCTCAACACAACTTTGCTTTAAATTTATCTCAGTTTCTCACTGCCATTAGGATAATGTGTCCAGGAGCACACACAGCTGAGTAGAGTTCTTTCCCTGGTTTTTGGTTCACATAATCTCTTATCCGGGAGTGTTTTAACTCCACATTTATTGCTTCATAATCATAGCTATTGCTGAACCTTAAGATGCTCATCCCAGTATTTTTTTTTTTTGAGGAAATCCTTTCAGACTAAACAAACTTGCTCTCAGTTCTTATTGTATTATCTACCTCTCCTTAGTTACTTCAATAAATAAAAGTAAAAATTTGTTTCTATGCTTTGAATTTTCTATGTTTTATAGCAGAAATCTCAAAGGTTTCAATTCATCCTTGTATTTCTAGTGATTATATCCCAGGATAATAAAAAGGCTATATACATATTTATCAAATAAATGAGTGAAGAGATTGATGCTCATGGAAAATCAAAAGTTTATCAGTATTCTGTTGTTAATTTATCATTTACTATCATTTACCTTATAAAATTAAGAGAGATGTTTGTTTGGATATTGACATATATTAAGTAATCACGTAAAGATGAAGCATGTTTGACCTCGCTTAAGATGAAGCATTTGACAACACATGCTCATCAATCCCTTCTTAGACTCTTGGTCTCTATTATCTGGGAAAGTACTCTGAGATTATCATTAGTCTTTAATTTTATATATTTTTCTGTATGTTTTCATGTATAATTTTACATATATTTTCAGAATTACTGCCATATGCTAATGTAAAATGTTACTTTCCTTTGTTACTTTAAAATTTTTTTTGAATATTAGTATAGAACTCCTACAACTCATGAACACCTTCAGTAATGTGCAGGATACAAGATTAACTCAAAAAAATTAGTAGCCTTCCTGTACACAGATGATAAATGAGCTGAAAAAGAAATCAAAGAAACACCACCCTTCACAATAGCCACAAATAGCATAAAATATCTCAGAGTGACTCTAACCAAACAAATGGAAAACCTGTATGAAAAGAACTTTAAATCTTTGAAGAAAGAAATTGAAGAAGACACAAGAAAATGGAAAGATTTCCCATGTTCTTGGGTAGGTAGAATTAGCATAGTAAAAATGGCAGTCTTACAAAAGCAATCTACAGATTCAATGCATTGCCCATCAAAATCCCATCAGAATTCATCACAGAGCTAGAAAGAACAATACTCAACTTCATATGGAAAAGCAAAAAACTCAGGATAGTCAAAACAATCCTGTACAATAAAGGAACTTCTGGAGGCATCACAATTCCTGAGTTCAAACTCTACTACAGAGCTACAGTATTAAAAACAGCCTGGTATTGGCATAATGCAGTAAAATAATATGAAATTTAAAACTTAACCCCAAATCAGGCCTTCCGTTTCCTGAGAAGCACACTGCACATGCTGTTAAGGCAACCATTATCAGACACACATGGAATCCTCTGAAATTTACCCATTTATTGACAATTCCTTGTGTTAGTCTTCCCCTGCTCTACTGAAATACTATAATTGTGGAGAGTAAACAATATTTATTAGGCACAGTTCTCAAAGCTGTGAATCTTACATCAGTGGGCCAGCATGGTGTGGCTCTTAGAGAGAATGTCTCAACTGACTGGCTTCCATTGTGTCTCCAGAGGACATGGGATTTCTCTTCTTGTAAGGATGCTAATCTTTTCCTGGAACTCCCATTCTCTTTAACTAATTAGCCTCCAAAGACCTTACCACCAAGTGTCTACTTTGGCTTTTAATATATAAATTTTTAGTGAACCAAATATTTCTTCTATAACACACAGAAAACACATATGCATATACATTCATTTTTGAGAATAATAATGCTTTTCATATGACATAAAATATTGCATATTTCTACCTATAAAGTAAGTTACTCATTTTTATGATTTCATTGCAGTTCATTGTATGGCTGTATGATCATTTGTCTACTCACCTAATGGTGCTGACATGAAATTTATTGTAAATATATCACATTATACTATGACTACATAATCATTCTATGTATTTCTGCAGGAGAAATAGACCAAAGATATTCTTAATCTTTTAAATATTGTTAGCTGTTATGAGAACTCTCTGTATCTCTGTAGAAGTTAAATTTTCTTATTCATGAGACTAAGAACTCTGTAAGGGATTCTAATTTTTTTTTTTTTTTTGGTGACTATGGTATCCCTGGTTGGGGTCCCTAGAATTTCCAATAACAATCTGGAGAAACTGAAAGTTTAGGATTTTGATTTTGCTGTTATCTAACTTGGAGGATGTGGAAATAGCAGAATAGAAGCCACAGCAGCAACCTGGGAAGCTACCCACTCTTGGGTTAGTTTTGAGGTTGGCGAGAGGTGCTTGTTTCTGTCACTTGATGTTCTTTCTGTTGTGTGTTGTGCTTTCCAAGGTCTCTATGACTCAGGTCAAGGACTGGTTGCACTGTTTCTCATAGGCAGTGACAGGTGAAGCTGGGACAAACAATTCGTGCAAATATATGCACAGAAGTTTCCCTTAGAACCTGTGTGTTCACTGCGGCTGGAGCGTTATTCATTTCTCTGCTAAGTATTTAGAATTAGATGGACCTTGTCACAATGCTTCTTTCAGGACACAGATTTTTAGCACACGAGTTACTGAAAGGCGGCATCCTTTCCTAAACGCGGTAGCGTCTTTGAACCACAAGCTAATGAAAATGGAAGATTTTAGCTGCCAAACCACAACAGTGCCTCCAGTGTCTGTCATCTTGCTTTGAGCTGGTGCAAAGGCATGTGTTTAGCATCTGTATTCGAGAGGTTAGCCTTGACATTCCTTCATCCCATGCAATATTTGTTAAATAAAAGGAAAAGAAAGAGGCAGGCATGCTTCACCCAGATGTGATATTTAGTCAGCTTGGAAATTCTTCCCCTTGGCTTTCCTGTCACTATGCAGCATTCGCCAGAACTGGCCTCCTGCATCCAATTAAAATCGATGATTGCTAGTGACTTATTATCCAGATTTCTAATCAACTAATTACAATAGACCTACTGTGCAGAACAAGAGTACTACAATTTATTCTGGTGGAAGCTTTATTCTTTGTTTCATGTTTACAAAATCTACTTAATGAATTCTCTTCCATGAGCCACTGGCATTTGTAAGTGTTTTTGAAGGGTAAGAAAAACCCCAAATCTTTTTTCAACTTTTACGAGAAGACAAGGTCATGTGTCAAAACCTGATCACATTTACTTTTGCAAACCAGCACACATTTATCCTTATGGGTAGAAAGCACTGTCTTCTCTCAGTCCAGACTTCTGTGTACAAAAGAAACCTCCATATGAACTTTATTCTTTCCACCCCATCTTCCTTCTCCCACTTCTTCTTCCCTCTCCTTTCTCCTTCTCTACTTTTTCTTCTCTTTTAAAAGCATAAATCATATTTACTTGTATTAATGAAGCAATGTTAATGAAAAACTTATTGAAGTTTATATTTTATTCTCTAATATGATACTACCAGGGTGGTTTTGAAGTATTTGGAATTGAAGGAAAATGTTGGAACTAGATTGTCTAGACTACCCATTCTTTCGGAAGTGTGTGTGTGTGTATTCCATGGAAGAAAAATGTTAAAAGCTAGGCTTACTTTCAAGAGAGTGAATGTTTTTCCTAAAGTGATGTTAACCAAGTAACAAATGAACAAATTCCATTGAGTCCTTCTATGCAACACTTTATTCTCTTTTTTTTAAAATCTTTTTTTTGGGGGGGGGTTCAAGACAGGGTCTCTCTGTGGCTTTGGAGCCTGCCCTGGAACTAGCTCTGTAGACCAGGCTGGTCTCGAACTCACAGAGATCCGCCTGCCTCTGCCTCCCGAGTGCTGGGATTAAAGGCAAGTGCCACCATCGCCCTTCGCAACACTTTATTCTCAACACCCAGTTTAGAAGTGCTGATCCTCAAACCACAAGGTAGACAGGCTTAAAAATATTATTTTTAAAAATTGAAAAATGTGTTATAAGACATTTTTGGATTTGTTAATTTACATGAACAGACGTATTTACTCTTGGAGTAGTTATGCCATTAAATACAATTCTCTTTCAATTACTGTGCATATGGCTGATCTTCTCATTAATTTTTTACTTTATCAGATGGATAACTGGATCTTTGGACAGATCATTGTGAAAAGGAAAATTCACTTCTCTCTGTTTGTCTTTATATAAACTTTTAGATCAGAAAAATAATTTGATTTTATTATAAAACAGCGAACCTGAACTTAGAGTTTATGTACTTTTAGAATAAATACATGGATAAATGCATAAATGTATAAATATTCATATTTGTGTGTGTATGTAGGTATATATGGCTAGCTGGGCAAATTGACATGTATAAATAGATAAGCATAGAAACATATATAAATATTTCTCAAATAATTTTACAGGTAGAAATATATGAACTAACATTCAGAGTCTGCCATTGAGTAATCCAAATTCCATAAAGGAAATAATTATTTCATTATGCTTCTAGACCTTGTACCATTTGTTACAAGTTGAGAAAACCAGTAAGTATTTACTAAGTTAGCCAATGGTTGTCTTCTACATACTTCCAAAGAGCTCAATCAAACATTAGTTAGATCTCAGACACATCTATTTGGTTCATGCTCTTGTCACAATAGTTAAACAAAAGCAATATTTTAATAATTAGTCTTCAGATGATAGCTTAAGAATTAAAAAAATATTTAAGATTAGTTTGCATTTTGTATTTATCACAGAAGGCCAAATATTTTCAAATAATTGGTATATAAGAAATGCTATAAATCTTTTTAAAAAAGATTTATTTATTTATTATATATACAGTAGTCTGCTTATATGTATGCCTGCAGGCCAGCAGACAGCACCAGAACTCATTATGAATGGTTGTGAGCCACCATGGGGTTGCTGAGAGTTGAACTCAGGACCTCTGAAAGAGCAGCCAGTGCTCTTTATAGCTCCAGTCCAAAATGTTATAAATCTATACATAGTAACTTCATGGACTATGAGATGGCTCATAATTTCTGAAAAGCCTTCCTCTAATGTCTAAGGAATAGGTTCTTACACTTAACCTATGTGGGCTTCCTGCTCATGCACTCTGACTTCCTTCAGTTGACTTGAATGCTCATCAAGAGATTTATAGTTGTATTTATAGTCAACATTTTTCTACTACATGCAATTGTTTTTTCTATTATGTTTAATGCTTAATCATACAAATCAACTATGCATACATAAAGTGTTATGTAAGTAGACAAACACCAATAGAATATTTGAAAACTTTTTGTTAAAATTGTAGTTATGTTAGGTGGAGGAAAAATAGTTGTAATAATCTAGACACCTGTCATGACTAAGTTATTTTTGAACTATCTCTAATTTTTTAAACACCACAAATAAACTAATACTAGATTCTGTTTCTTTACTCAGAGCAGGTTATACTTTGGGTAGAACATGTCCTATATCCTGAAGAGTGACCATCATTTAATGAGCTTGGGCAAGGTCATAGGCATCATTTAAAAATACAGCTTCAAGGGTATCTGCTTGTGTTGCATAAAACATCATCTATAGCCTTTGACAAAGCCTTGCCTTAACTGTTCTAGAAAGAATTGGACTAATTTCAGTTAAAAAGTTAAGTTTTTAAATTGGAAACTAGAAAATATTCCTAAATAAAATATGAACATAAAATAAAAATTTCATCCCATTGTATAGAAAATGTTTTCTTAAACTGTATTGTTATTGGAGGGTGACTAAAATTGGATTTTAAATTATTTTTGAAGACTCCAAATTGTTGTCAAATGTTTCAGTTTTATGTGCTTTTAAAAAAAGTATGTGTTCATTAGGCATGGGGAGTTTCCTCCATAAGTCTTCCATTTTTCAAATGGACTTTCAATTTAATTCATGATATACTGACAGAAGAAGTACTATGTCATCATTTATCTAATGATGTACTGGCTTTTGGTTGAGAGGTTAGCTACTTAAAAGTAAGCAAAATAGCTACAAATAGCTTGATAGTATAGAAATAAACTTTTTTATCTATATGCAATATAAAAATAAGAACGCTGTTTATAAAAAAATAATTTAAAGGGTAATAAGAAGGCTGGCATTTGCCAAGAATTAAGTATTTTAAACATCTGCAACCATTAGTTGCTAAATCAAGAAGTTTAAATTACTATGTAGCTTACAAAACAGTTTAGAACTATCAAGTAAAATAACTGCCATCCAGAAGAGTGAAAAGAACCGAAGTAGATTTTGAAACATTAATCAATCTAATTATGAATAAAGCAAATCCACATATTTACACGTTAGTGGAGGCTCCTCATTGCAGAGCTAAGTGAGGTTCGGAAATCCTTGAGAGACAAGTTTCCCCAAGAGAAAGACACTGAGTTTATAATCAGAAAAGGAGATGACTGAGGGCTTCAGCAGCTTACAGCTGAGGCAACACCTTAGGGAGGGTCCTCCTGGGGATTGCTTCAAGATCCTTTAAAGGAGAGGCTTTTGCTTGTTTGTTTGTTGTGTTATGTTTCATTTTGCTTCCTTTTATTGAAAATAGTTTTAACCTCTCCTATAGTATGTTCTGATTTTGGTTTTCCCCTCCTACTACTTCTCCAAGTTCCTCCCCACCTCCCTTTTCATCTCAACCCATTCCCTCTTTCTCTCTCATTAAAAGACAAACAGGCTTCTGTGGGATATTACTAAAACAAAATATAATAAGAAAAAGCAAACACTAACATCAAAATTGGACAAAACAAACAGAAGGGAAAGAGAGACTGAGATCCAATCATTCACATATTCAAGGATCTTATCAATTCACTAAAAAGCCATAGTACTTACTTAACAGACCATAGAGCAAAAAAAAGAGAAGAGAAATATGAGTAGAATGAAATGAAAATAAAAATTAATAAGGTCATTTAAGAAGGAAGAGCCCTGGTATCTAATTGTGAGACAAGGAACCTCCAAAGTTGCACAAGGTTGCCATAAGATTCCCCTTTTATTTTGCCATCTACTCCTGGGCATTCAGCTTACCCTTAAGAGAAGTTTGTTTCTCTTGTGAGTCTCCTTTGGAAGAAACTAAAGTTTCATTTGCAAGTGGTTATCAATTCAAGATGGTTTCTGGGTTAATCATGGAGGCATGTGCCCATATCTCCTTTAAGCTCTAGGGTCCCACCTGGTACAGGTCCTATGAAGCAGACCTTCTTAACTGTTTCCTCCATATGCCAAAGATTTGAAGTGACTAAAGAATTTAAAAGAGTCCCAGGAAATACCAGTTTCTGTGAGGTGACTGTTTTCTCTGCTCAGCCAAGGTAGACATTGTCCTATTAAGTCCCTTAGGCTCTGAAAGTGCATTAGTGCTATGAACAGCACCCAATGTTATGTTGCACGTTTTAAGAAAAATGCTGGGCTGGGTGTGGTGCTAATCTGTTATCTTAGTGCTTGGAGTGTGGCTGATGGATCGGAAATTCAGGCCAATGTTGTCTGCATAATGAATTCAAGGCATGCCAGAACTTTATGAGACTCAGTCTCAAAACAAACAAACAAACAAAAAAAAAAACTGGAAAAAGAATGAGCCATGAACAGTGGCTTGTATCTATATTTCAAGCTCTCATGAGGCAGAAAATTGCTTGTAGACCAAATCTTCTCCTTGAGTTGCTGGCCAGGAAACTCTCAGAGGTCCCCAAGACAATGTAAACTATTGGAATCACTTGTTGATTCACAAAAAACTAGAGAGTGAGACTATATTGCTGAAGAATCATATACTCTGCATACAGGCTTAAGAAAAGTTATGATTGAGCTGAAATGGAAGCTTCCTCCCTGTTGGCTACATTTCATAGTGTTGGATGTCTCTCTGCAGGCCACTGAGGGAAAAAAAAGCACCATTTTCAGCTGAGTATCACATGTGATAATATTAAACTACCTGGTAAGACATGCCCACTGGTTAAATAGTGCCATGAATATGCTGGGGTTAAGCAGCTGCCCCCAGACTGCGTTCATGACCTACTCTACAAGTAAGAATACATGTGGGTTCCTTAGAATTCGTGGGAGAAAATACATTCCCGTTACCATAAGATTCACCAGAAGCCTATAGCTTAGAAGGTGACAGGCCTTATGGAGGATTCTAGTACCAGTGTTTCACCAAATTGACAAGAAGTTAAATTGCCTTATAAATATTTACATTTGTACCCCTACGTTAGTGTGACTAGTAGTCTTGGTCAAAGAAGCATCTTTGGCAGACACATATAACAGGTCAGGGTGCTAAGAATAAGTGACTGGTTTGATCACACACAGGACATCAGTATTACCCACCCAAAACTCAGGAACATCATGGAAGAGATGACAGAAGGGCTTTGCGAACTGAAGGATAGACAGGAGTATTGTGGGCCTTGTCCTCTGGTCACTGCATGTCCATTGCAATCAAGAACACACAGCAATTGCCACTGCCTATATGACACATAAAAAGATAGAAAGGGAAGACAGAAATAAGGAAAAACAGAGATGGAAGACACAGTGGTGGGGGAGACTAACTGGCAAGATGGGAGTTTGAAAGGATGGGGTAGAGATGGGGAGGATATTGGGAGGTGAATGGGATCACAGTGTGTTGTACATTGTATGATACTATGAATTTGATTACATAAACAAAGTTTTAATACTTTTGCAGGCAAAAGCTATAACACAATGAATAAACAATTACAAAATCAGAGAGTTAGCATATGGTCAAAATAGCCCAGAATGGACAAGTGCTGGTACTACCACTAGCATCTGATTTGAATAAGTTGCTTCTCCAGCTTGGGATTCTGAGATGTGTGTGGAGCACTTGTCTTGCTTCTTGTGCAGGCGCCATAATTCCTAAGCAGTTCTAAGGAAGGGAAACCTCAGCCTCCATTCAGTAAAGTAAGTTCACTTCTCATTAATAGTATTTTTCTTTATAGTTTCTCTTCTCTCTGTTAAAATACTTAGAGGAGACTTTTTTTCTGCAAGGTGATTGTTGACAGAGGTTTCTATCCTGCTTGTTCCCACAGCTGTTCAGTCCCAAAGAAATATACAGAGGCTTATATTAATTGTAAGCTTACATTAATTATAAATAGGTTGGCCTATTAGCTCAGGCTTCTTATTAACTCTTATATAACTTTTATCAGTGAGGCATTCTCATCTTGCTTCCTCTGTGTCTGGGTGACAACTGCAGACTGAGTCTTTCATCTTCCCAGAATTCTCCTAGTCTGATCACCACACCTATACTTCCTGCCGGGCTACTGGCCAATCAGCATTTTATTAAACCAATACAATTGACAAATCTTTACAGGATGAAAGACCATTGTCCCACAGCAGGTAATGTATACTTACAATTAAAAATTAGCAATAATTTGATTGATATTAATTATTGGATGGTTGAATATTTTATTGTTTATTATTTAAAGATTTGGTAATTATTATGTATTGACATTTCCAATAAATTTGATTAATTTACTGATAACAACCTTGAAGATTAAGAAATCAGTAAATAACTCCAAGCAAGGAGGTGAAAGACTACTACATTAAAACTTAAAGATTCTTCAGAAAGAAATGGCAAAGGACCCTAGAAGATGAAAAACTCTTTATGTTCATGGATTAGGGGAATTAACTTTATGCAAATGACTATAATGAAAATTATATTTATAGTTAGCATAATTTCACTGACATTCTTCACAGACTCATATAAAACTCTTATAAAACTCATATGGTGGCGCAGAATACCTCAGATAGAAAAGGCTATCATCAACAGAGAGTAATGCTGGAGGTATCACCATATATGATCTCAAACCATACAACAGAGCCATAGTAACAAAAAAAGTAAAGATACAGGAATAAAACAAATGCATAGACAAGTAGAATAGAACATAGAACCTACATACAACCCCATGATGCTACTACCACCTGGTTTTTGACACAGGCATCAAAAATGTACATTGGATAAAAATTAGGCAGATTAGCAAAGGGTGATGAGAAAACTGGATTCCCATACATAGAGAAATAAAGGTGAATGGCTTTCTCTCACCACACACAAATCACCTTAAAATAGGGCAGATACCTTAATTTGAAGTGTACCTAGGTAATACACTTAAAGATATGGTATAAGCAAAGTTTTTTTGTATGAATATTTTAAAGCTCAGGAAGTAATCACAATGTTAAAGGACATTGCCTGATGTTAGAAAGTTTCTGTACAGCAACAGGGTTGTAGTAGGAGGCTGCTTATTTGTCCCTGACTGCTCAGCCCTGAAATAACCACATTAAAAACTGTGTTAATTAAATCACTGCTTTGCCTATTAGCTCTAAATTCTTATTGGCTAGCTCTTAGATATTAATTTAACCCATTTCTAGTAGTCTGTATATCACCATGTGGCTGTGGCTTACCAGCAAGTTTCTGCCAGGTGTCTGGCTCTGACGGGGCTACATGAATTTTCTCTGATTCTGCCTTCTTTCTCCCAGCATTCAGTTTAGTTTTCCCCACCTACCTTCATTCTGCCCTGCACAGGCACAAGACAGTTTCTTAATTAACCAATGGTATTCACAGCATAGAGAGGGGAATCTACTTTACAGGGTAAAAAGACAGCCTAAAGAAGGGGAAAATACCTGTGGAAATTGAATTTCTGATAGTTCTGTACTAATATCTAGAATTAATACAGAACTAAAAAATTACACACCCAAACTAATAAAAATCAAAAAGTATACAAAATGGATCAAATAGATAGTTGTCAAAAGAAGTACTAATGGCCAATAAGTATAAAAAAAGAATGTTCAGCATCGTTTAGTGTGTTGAAATGCAAATTTGAAATATGCAGAAACTTCTATTCATCCCAGTGAGAATGTCATTATCAAGAAAACAAATACCAAAAAAAAATGTTGGAAAGGGGGAACTTTCATACCATTTTAATAGCAATGGAGACGGATGCAACTACTGTGGACATCGGTGTGACATTTTTTGAAATAGCTAAAATACGTCTACCATATGGTGCAGATTTCTTCTGGGTTTACACAGAGAGGAATAAAGTCAACACATCATGAAGACACTTTTCACACTTGTGTTTATTGCCAAACTAATCACAGCATCCTTTAAAATAGAGAATCTGGCTCAACACCATCAACAGATGAATGGATAAAATATATACTATGTAACAATAGTGTAAAAAGAGGTCATGAATTTGAAAGAAAACAAGGAAGTGGCATAATGGGAGTGTTTGAAAGGGGAATGAGAAACAATGTGGTTGTATTATTCTCCAAAATAAAAGAATTTTAAATATGCTATATTCAGTAAAAGGAAGAATAAAATTATGCCATTTATGGGGGCATCAGGTGTAAAGAATCATGTTAAATGGAAATAAATCAGACTCAAAAAGAAAAATGTTGTGTTTTCACAGACAGTTGAAATATAGTTTAAATGAGTAGAAGGAGTATAATGTGGAAGAAGAGGAGAACAGAGGACAATGGATGGATAAGACAAAGCAATGTGTTCCTTTCATTTGTGGGATCTACAGTTTACTATATATGTATGTATGTATGTGTATACACACAGATGAGACATGAAAGTTGATGGAGATTAAGCTGGAGAAAGGGGGAATACATAGAGGGTAGGGAAGGATGGGGCAGGTAGGCAGGAGTGAACAAGAGCAAAACCCATACATGTTTTTGAAAAACATAATTAAATCCATTATTGTATAATAACTTAAAAATAAAGCAAGTCAAAGCAAGACATTAACCAAAGAAAAGGAGGGAAGGAAAAAACTCAGACCTATATTATCCCCAAAAATGTATTTAGGTGGTTCTGAAAATATAGAAGAAAAAAATTCCCATATAATAAAAGCTACATTTTGACAAGAAGATCAAAGCCAGCACTATCACTGAGTCTCTCAGAAAACTGAAGACAAATTAGGCTGTGACTGTCACAACATTTTTATCTGATGAGAACTTGAAGCGGACTACACATGGGGCCAGTAAATGTTTCCCAATAGAAGCGACATTGTACATGTTAGATGATGAAATCACATTGGGGATGGAGGCAAAGCCTCACTCATGCCAAAAATGCTTCATCAAGTAGTCTCTGCGTGAGGTAAAATTTCACCAAGTTTAAAACTTGTATGAACAATATTTTATAGAACATACATTTTGATATTTGGCAAAGTTAAAGAGAAAAACAATAAATGAAGGACATAAATTTCAAGTTAGTAGTTACCTCTGGGAGAGAAGGAAGTGGGTGTAACCATGGAGGGCAAATTGGGGGCAACAAGAGCCCTGGGAATGGTGGGGCTGGTGGTGGTTATTTGAGTGTTTAAAAATATGAACCCTTGTGCTTCTCATAGACATTGTGCATAAGATTTGTTTGAATGAGCCATTACAGTATTATAATAATTTATGTTGAAAGGAGCAAAAAGAAATGCTATAAAGACTTTGCTGATTATATGCCCTTTCTACTATCCCTGGCTCCCTTCCTTCCTAGTAATTGCATTCCTTCTGGACCCTCTGCTACATCCTCAATCCTCTCTGGTGGTGGTGGTGGTGGTGGTGGTGCTGGTGGTGGTGCTGGTGGTGGTGCTGGTGGTGGTGGTAATGATACCCAGAAGTTTCAAAGATATGTACAAACGAGCTGAGCCTCCAGATCTACCTCCTTTGCCATGTAGACTTATCTATTTCTTATTTTGACAGTCTTAAATTATGCTCCATGATTTCCTGTGGAGAATCAATCAGTGTACTCTGTAATCTCCAGAGACAACGCCTCCCAGTTTTTCTGTATACTGAAAAACAAAATGCTGCTGACTTTCCTTCTCAATTCTCACTTCTCAGCTTTATGCATCAATATTTATGCCTTTGTATCACATGTCCCGAAGCCTCTTCTGATCTCAGGTGATGGTTCATGCCAGTACTGCTGCCCATGGTGCAAATGAGACCCAGGAGCTTTGTACCGTGAACACTACTTGTAGGAGTGAAGGATCTAGGTAGATATCAGATCAACTTCTCTGTGTTTAATAAGTTATGTAGGTGTTATCTTCAACAATAGGGTTTTACTGTCTGTTTATGGCAAGTAAACAACAGCCTTGGCCATAGCCTTAGTTGTTTGGGATCCCATGGAACCCTTTTGGCCAACTACTTGATTATATGTAATTCATTCTGGGCATTGAATGCCTTCATTTGGTGACAAGAAATGTCCAGTTGGGACTTTGTCTTTTCTGTTATATGATAACATTATTCAGATTACCTTATACGTGTGTATATTTTAGGAAATTTCTACTGTATCAGTTTTCATATGGCTCCTCAATGGTCCTTAGCTGTTCCCCCTGCTACTCCCCTCATCACTCCCTCTTCTCTCTCCCTCCCAGTTGGATCCTTCATCCCTGCCCCTTCCCCATCTATCCTTAACAATGCGTTATGTCGCATACTCACTTTTTTTTCTGCACAAAGACTGATGTGTCCAAGTGTTTGATGGTGCCCACCTGTTTAAAAATATCTGTGTCCCCATATTGTCCTCATCAGCATTATCCACAATGCATGCTTCACCTAGCAGGTCAGATGAAGAACATATTTGCAGTCCTGTTTCTAAAGGTCGACTGGAACTCTCCTTCACAGTGCTTTCTCTTAAATTGGATATTCACAAATGCATTCAGAATATTTTCATTTTTTCTTTATAAAGAGCTTGAAGCATACATTTTTTTGTAAGGTGTGACTGATCTTTCATTCCTGGCTGCGCAGACCAGAATAGTCACATAGAAACTATATTAATTACAACACTGAATAGCCAATAGCTTAAATATATTTTTACCTAGCTCTCATGTCTTAAATTAACCCATTTCTATTAATCTGTTTATTGACACAAAGCTGTGGCTTACTGGAAAGTTTCCTGCAGTGGAGTCTGTCTCCTTTGGCAGCTACATTATGTCTCCTTGACTCTACCTATTCTTTTAGTGAATGTTGCTTCAGAGGCCCAACTTTCGAAGTCAGCCCATTTGAGCGGTTTGTCCAGTTTTCTTCCTGTTGTCGTTAGCCTGATTAGAATGCTTCACAGAATTGGCACACTGAGAAAAGATGAGCATCTCATGAGAGCTGACATCAGAGTAAAGAAAGATGGATTCTCTTCTGAGGTAGATAGATGACAGCTATTTTCCGGTGACTGTAGCTTACTCATGGAATTTTGTAAACCCTGTGGTCAGCTTGGATAGTTGTTTTTTGGTCTCTACAAACCCTACAGGGAATACTGAGGTTCTGATGCTTGAGCTCTCTTCCTCTTTTATCTTTTACAGAAGTGTGCATATTAGTATGAACTAATTATATAAAATTTTCTGATGTAAATGGATGATTATTGAGTGTCAGTTGAAAATTAAAATGGCCATAGAATAGTAAAAGTATATCCAACAGGCAAGTTTTGCATTTACTGATTGATCTGGGTAATTCTGACTTCATTATTCTAAGCTATCTTAAGAAAAGAGGTACCTTCCTATGTTTAAGTAAGAAGTAACACCCTTCCAGTTTGTGTGCAAGACTGAAGTCTTCAGTGAAACTTTCTTGAGTAGGTATTAGTAGGTATTATCCACCGAGTAAGTGATAATGTGTCAGGTGTGACTTGATTGTTTCCTATAAGCTAACTCTTTTTTGTAGAGCAGTCTCTGTAGTTTGAGGAAAAGAAAGATGATTTGTTATTAAAAAAACTAAAAACTTCTGATGATAAACCATTTCCCATTGACACCCGGTCAGTGTTGGTTTAAAAGAAACTCATTTAAAAGCAAGGGTTCTAAGATCTTCAGTGGAAATATACTTTGTGCACACTAAACTTGAACCCTTGCCAGCCAGATGGACACCTACAACAGAACTGGCATGAGTGGGTCCTGCAGCTGTGCAGGATTCTTAAATATTTTCTTCTCGAAGAGCAAATGGAGACCAATCTTTCTTCTTCCAAGGGCATGGGAATATTTTTCTTTTCTTTGACATGATATCCGTGTTATTTTCTTGAAATGTTTGGAACTGAGAGTAGGCACTTCAACTTGATGACACAGCTGTTGAGAAACCCAGACACAAAAGAAGCCTAGCAATATTCTCAAGGCAGGACTGAGATTGTAATTATGTGAGTGTTTGCTATGGAATCACCAACACGGGTCATTGAGAACTGAGCCAGAAAGTCATCTGCTTTTTCTTAGAAAGCCTGTTCATCGATACCACAGAGAAACTTGGAATTTGCCATGCCCATTCCCACACACCTTCACTAGGATGCAGACCTTCTCCCTGCTCTCTGATTCAGTAGTATTTCTTGGTGTTTCTGGGTGGAGGCAGAAGTGGCTGGGACTCGCCTTCATGATCTCCCAGCTTTCTGATTGAGCAGCTGCGCTAAATTGTTCAACATCATTTTAAATTTGCAAAGACTGATGCTCAGAGCCAATTAAAATAAAAGTATGATTTATCTCGCTGGCCATCTTCCGTATTTATATTTTAAATTTTAAGGCTTTAACAAATTTCCTGTAGCATAATTCTAACCAAGACAAAATATTGTTGCCCTGGGACCAGTTAGATGTATTTTCAGTTACTTCCTTCATGCTTTGGAACTTGCTAGAAACCTCCCATGAAAGCTACAGGATTTTTGCATTTGCAAAATTTCCTAGCAATTTTTATTCTCTTATGAATAACCCTCTCCAAATTGTCAGCTCTGGCTGTGGATATGGGTTATGGTCATTTGCTCTTGTCAGAGTCTGTGAAACACTGTGCACATTCTCCTACTTCTCTTGTTACTAGAGCAATGACAAAAGTTTGGTAACTTTGTTTTCATAAGCATATACATGTATTTTCATCAGCTTTTCTTGCCACAAACCTGTTTGTCCATCTCCATAATGAACAAATCCCGTTAACCTTCAATTCACTGTTTTCCTCCTACTCATTCTATTTTGTTTGGAAGTTGGTAGAAGACTCGTCATTAAGTCACCGTGTGGAACAATTCCTTCTTCATCCCTGCCTCAAGCACCAGTAGCTGCTTCCAGATATGCAGTGGAAGAAGGCCACAAGCAGAGGATTGCCTTGAGAGATGCCAGCAGAGGAGCTCCCCGCTCATTTCAGTTCAAGGGAACCAGTGAGGTGGGACCCTGTGTAGTGGCTTTGTTCTTCAGAGTGGAGGCTTGCGCAGAGGGGTGAGCAAGCTGAAGATTGCAAGAAGACACTCAATGCTGCTCAACTTGGCAATCAACGCAAAACATCCTCCAGAAAAGCACACTCAGACACACTTCTTTCAGAGGATGAAACCTTCTCTGTGAATCTTTCCCCTTTCTTCGCTGAGCACAAATCAGGGCATATTTTGCTGTGCTTTCCACAAATCCTTCCTCCTGCTCTTTGGACCCCTCACTCAAACTTTTCTATCCTTTTTCCCCCAAACAGAACCTTCAGAAAACCCTTCTTTCTGCCGCTAGCTCTGTCATTGCAAAGAAATACTTATTTAAACTCATGCTTCTTCCCTCCTTTCGTTCTCCTATTGTTATATTCTACTTGTTTTTTCCACAGTAATTTTGATGATTTTTGTTTTAAAGTGAAGACAGGGGAGAAAGATGTCTGCTTCATCTTGTTTGAACTGGAAGTCAATCCTTTAAAACAATCATAGGGATTATGTAGACACTATGTTGGAAATTTTTCTCTGGGATTACTCCTAAGTGACATTTACTATCTAGCCTTTTTCCACAAAATCTCCCATTTAGATAGTCTCTGAAGATCTACTGCAGCGCCCTTCACTCTACTTCATTATCCTTAGTCTCTTGACAGCAAGTGTTGCTGTTGTTACTCTGTCCAACAAGTAGGCATTTTTAATTATTTATACTTAAACAGTCATTTTGATATGGGAAATGTGAGCTGTTCTTGAGTTCTGCAGAGGTCTCTCTTCTCGCCTCACACGAGCTTTAGCTCAAGAGGTAGGGTGCCAGTTGTGTACAGTCACACAAAACATCCACCATGCGGTGGCCTCCCTGTGGACGGGCCTCTATTTACATTTCAACGCTGCCAACACTTGCCTCTATATTTTCAACTGGACACCTTCTCCACCTTGGCCCACAATTATATCACGATCGCATTATTTCATAAAACAGCACTAAGCTTTTGTTTTCTGCTTTTTGGAGCGCACAACACACCAAATGCCTGTTTAACAAAGACAGCTTCGAGTCAGCTGTAGGCGTGGAGTGGCTGGAACTCATCCCACTGAGTTCCTCTTCCCTTTACGAATAGGCAGCTGGAGGATGCTAAAGGAATGAAGAAAGAATGATCAGGGAAAGAATAAAATTCTGATATTGGGTATGGGATTCCTACACTGAAAACCTGAAACACAGTGTTTGAGGAGAAGGGACTTTCCAAGTTTCTTTTACTCCTATCTAGAATTACAAGAGTTCAAGAAAACCCAGTTTTGTGATATCCATGGTGTTCATGTTCATAAATAAAGTGAAATTTGGAAGATGCTTCTTAAATAATAGATACCCCTTTTGATTCTAGAGGGTTGTTGAGGTAAAATGTAGACAACAGCCAAAAAGGAAGAACTCGGGGTTGAGGATCACATTTTTTTTCAACATTTTTTTTTCTATTGCACAGACTGAGAAGGGTGTGAGGGTTTCTGGAGTGAGAGAGTAGGTCAAGCTGCAGAAGGCTTCTGCCTTGCTCATGAAGACGATGATCTGAGACTACCCTTGTCTATATCCAGGGTGGGGAAATGACAAGCTCAGAAGGTATCTACTTTGATCTTAAAGAATGTGCTATTCTCATACTTTCCTGCCCTAACCCAAGACAGAGATCTCAAAGGGAATATTATCTTGACCTTTCTTACTAAGAGAGTCTCAGATGAAAATTACCTGGCTGTATTTGTTTACTCTAGTGAATGGAGAAACTACAGGTACAGACTAGGTTTATGATAGACCTAGGTTTATGATAGACTGGGGTTTATGATAGACTGGGGTGCTCAGACTAGAGACTGGGGCAGTCTGGAGGCTAATAAAAGGCCATAGGTGAAGGAAGTGTTAGCAAAATGGTTAAAATCAGTAGGTCACAAGAAAAAGCAAAGAGACGTGAATGCCCGGAAGAGATTTGAGGGAGGAGCCTGGAGTGACAGGGGATAGAGAGAGACTAGAGGGAATGGTGGTAAGATTAAACCGAATGCTCTGTGTGTGTGTGTGTGTGTGTGTGTGTGTGTGTGTGTGTGTGTGTGTGATTGTCAGTGGAACAATTAATTTTTAATAAAGAAGCCAGAGAACACTAGCAGGTGGGATACTACTCTGTCCAAAAAATAGGCATTTTTAATTATTTATACTTAAACAATCATTTTGCTCTGAGAAATGCGAGGGGTACTTGAGCTCTGCAGAGGGCCTTTATTCTCGCCTCACAGGAGGTTTAGCTAGGAGGGAGGGTGCCAGATGTCCACTATCAACTATCAACACAATGCCCTCTAATTTGGGGGCCTCTGAGTTCTTTTCTCACAGATTCAAAAGATGAAACTCACAGACCAGAGAGGATGAGTTTTAGAAAGAAGTTTATTATGAAATGGGAACTGAAGATAGAGAAACAAAACAGGGCTCCCATGTTGCCAGAGTAGATACCCAGAAAAGGGGAGCTGTCAGCCTGCTACACTGAAGGTTTTTTATAAGACCTGTGGCAGAATTCAGGGTGAGACACAGCAGATGAGTCATCCTAACAGGATTAATGGTGACAAAACTGCTCTATATTCCCCGAGATAGTCTTGTCCTCCTTCTCAAAAACTCATTTGGCCGTATAAGTTAGACTTTGCTGTCTGGCTATGTCTTTCATTGACTGACCTGTGTGTCTATCAGTGTGTGCACACGCTGCTGTTTAATGGAGGTAATTTAAAATAAGCATTGAGGTCTAGAAGACATGACTTCCAAATTTCTTCTTTTTTCCATTGCTCTGGTGTTTAAAGTCCACATGAATTTTGGTTATTATAATTTTGCTCTCTCCTTGGTTAGTCATTGAATGCTCTACAAGTATAGCCACGATTAGTATTTCATTCCTTTCTTATATCAACAAAAGGACACCGTAAAATATTGTATGCTGTTAAAGACATTAACAATATAAAAAACAAATTATACATTTGCATTATGCAATAGAAACAGCCGCATACTTAGAATTTGTAATGTTAGAAATCTGGTTCTTAACTCTAACAAGCGGTATCATCATTAGAAAGGTGTGTAGTCTTTCAAAGCTTAAAGCCTATCATTCTTACAGTGAAGATATTAAAATGGACTAACCCATGATATGTCCCAGTTCCAACATTTTATGTAAAGTATAAATTCTGGGAACTAGCCATGGCATGGTAAGGCTTAATCTCTTTCGTTACCTCTTCTAGCATTGCTAACAATTATGAAATTAGCCCCTATTCTATGACAGCATATTATATGTATTCTTATGGCAAAAAAAACCTTGATTCTTGATTCCTTACCTACACCTTAATTGTTCCTACCATTGGGAAGCTAATGGAGTAGATTAACAAGAGACTAAACACAACTTGGACACAAGAGTACTGAGAGTTGTGAATTAGATAAACAAGATACATCACCAAGATTGCTTTAGTGCCAGGGACAAAAAGGTAGGGCCAATGAAGAAAGCATGATTGGAAATGCAGCTCTGGGTCCTGGGATACTGTAGGAGAAAAATGAGAGCTACCCACCTCTTGAGTTGTCCAGAAACTTAGATATATGAAAATCAGACAAAAGAATGAATTCTTGAAATATTGGAAGGGAGAAAGGACATAATACTTTGAATTTGTCAAAGGTAATTTAGCAGATGGCAGATATGCACATTTCAAAGTGTGATCTTGGGCAGAGACTACTCATGGCACTCCAGAACCTGATACTTCATTTTGGAAAGACTTAGATGTGTGGAGACAGAAGAGTGGCTGTGTCCTATTCCCAGCTCCTAGTAGTATAAAGCACAGTGGCCCTTAGAAATCAAGAAACCACTGACCAAATATTCTTAGGTTATGTAGTCCTCTGCTGGAAAGTGGTTGTCTGACTCGGAGTTGTGCTCTTAGAGAAAAATGACTTTCTCTTTGCCAGCGGCTAAGTTGCCAGTGACTCTTTGATTAAATGTCCTGCCCAACTCCCCTCTCCTTGCTGGTCTGCCCTGGGATTGCCCAGGTTGGGAGCACGCTGTTGCAACCACTGTGAGTTCCTACGTGCATCAGCCATAAGTACTGAGTCCAGAAAAAGTTGCTTCCTTGACACCATGCTTCATTTTCTCAGCTTGTCTTAGAATTACAATGAGGTGCTTGGGAAATTCCCATTCTCATGTCCATTACACGTGAAGAAAAAACGAAGCTAAGACTTAGCTGGCTCTGATTAAAGGCGGTGTCTGGATAATGCCTCCAGGGTCATTATCCCACTTGTTGGTAGGAACGCTGAACATGTTGTTGCCAAGCACAGCCCCAGGACCCCTGGTCAGAGTCTCCTCAGTTTGTCACTGACATCAGTGCTGATTTATGGGTTGTGAATTACCTCTCATTCATCCTAGCTTTCTCCATCTGGCCTACAGATTTTGTCAGTTCTTTCTCTGTTCTACGACACTTCCATTTCTTTAATTCTGTAGGAGGAATTATCTCCAGTTCAGGTTAATCTTGGGATGAGGGTAGGAATGGAAGTCTCCATAGAATATTATGTAAGTGTTGAGGCTTGGGAAAGTATTTGCAGACTAGGCACTTCTCAAAAGTTCTTCTAGTAAATTCTCTTCTAAGCAAATAGATTAATATTTTTATCCAACTCTTATTTCTCTATAGATCCTCACACTTTACGAGACCAAATCTAGAGCCCATCAATTGTTTTTTTATACAGTCAAAACACCTTCATTTAAATAATAGATACAATATTTTTTATTTTGTCATTTTCAAGGAATATATAAGAGAGATTGATAATAATTTTAAAACATAAAATTTACAGATATACCTGGAAAGCCTGTACCTTCTTTTACACGGGTACTGTAGATCTACCAACCCTTACTTTAATACAAACCCTCTTGCACATATTTATAATTTATTTACTTGCCAATTAATGATAATGATTTTCATGTGTTTATTATTTAATTGCTTACAATAAATAGTAACATTTCATTGTTTTAAATATGTATAATTTTGCAGTTTTGATTACATGTTGGATTTGAGATATTTCTGAAATTTTCATTAACCATGTATGATTTTCATTGTCCCTTGTGCATAGAAACTGCTCCAAATACATATAGCTTCCACTCTGGGGCTGGCCATAGCTGTTGCTCTGAGAACTGCTGCCGTAACTTCTTGAGGTGCTTCTAGGAGCTGGCTGTTGGCCATAGCCAGGGTAGGAGGACTGCTGCCCATAAGAAGATTGGGAATTTTGGCTGCTGCCATAGCCTCCAGTAGAACCATATCCCTAGGGAGCTGACTGAGTGTCATAGCCTATGCTTTGGATCTGTCCATAAGAATATCCATAGCTGCTCTGGCCATATCCTGAAGTGTCCGCTGACTGCACACAACCACTGTAACTATGCTGGCCAGAAGGTCGATGCTCTCTCTGTTGGGAGTAGCCCTGCTCAGCCAAGAAGGATAGGCCCTGTAGTTTTGAGTTACTTGTTAGTATAGTTGTCTGAAGCCATGTCCACACTTGTGTGCACAGGCTACCAAGCAGCAGAGTTCCAGGTGAATAAAAAGGAAAGCCTCGAGAATTAAGTACTACTACTTTTTGACATTTTAAAAATCTTTTATGAGGACTGGGGAGATGACTCAGTAAAGGGCTTGCCACATTAGCATAAGGCCCTGAGTTCCATCCACAGCATCTTTGCAAAGAAGTCGGATGCGATGGCTGTGGCTGTAATACCAGCACTGAGAGGAGGGAAAAGGGAAACGCTGGGCCTTGCTGGGAGTCATTCCAGAAATCAAAGTTCAGTGAGAGATGTCTTCTTAACAAAAAGTAGGAGAGCAACTACAGGAAGAAGCACAATGGTAACCGCTGGCTTCTACACACATGTACAAATACTACTACCACACACAAACACTTATATGCATACATACATACAAACACATGAACAAATTTTGTTTTAACTACTACTATAATATTCCTTTCTTAAGTACACAGATATGAATCTTTCTTTTTTGTCTGTTTTTACTCTTAAAACTCTCTCTGTCCATTAAAGTTTAGGTGTGTGTGTGTGTGTGTGTGTGTGTGTGTGTGTGTGTATTCACATTTATCCCGAAAGGTGGGGCCAAGTGAAAATAAAAAAAATGGATAAAATAGTATGACTCACAAACACAAATAAAACTCACACTGGTTCCTAGGAAAAGAAAAACTACACCTCAAACAACAATTAACTCCTTTATAATTGTGCTGGCATGTATTCGTTTGTGTGACTAAATATAATCTAAACAATATTGGAAAATCAATTTAGACTTGAACCTGAATGTTACCTTATAAAAGCAGCAAACAACAAGACATCTTAAAACTAGAACTGAATGCTCCAAGCAATACAGTTCCCCTCTAGAAATTTTCCAGATAAAAGAGATCTTGGTTTGGCCCCACACATCCACCTAGCATTCATCTGGTGTTTTCATCACTTAATCTACGATGTTCTTGTTCAGCACATAAATTTTCCAACTGTTATTAAATTTGGGTTACTAGTTTCTCAGATTTGGTTTGAGATATCCAAGGGGGAAAAGTCCAGGACTTTAGCATTAGCTACCCAGTGCATAATGTCTGCTTTCAAAACAATGAACTGAGAAACATGACCCCATGCTTGGGAATTGAAATCTTGCCAGTTGCACTGAAGTGTTACATTCATTATGTCATACCACACACATCTGATAAGGGAAGACATAATGCCGTTGGATAGGTTCTTGTATACAAAAACTCTATAGGTCAAGTAGAGAGCTGTTTCTCATTTAATAACTGAACTATGCAGGTGCTAATTTGGACCATATGCAGGACAATGCAGAAGTACGCTACTCCAAAGTAAAATGGTAGTTTGTGCGATAGTTGATATTAAGGGAGTATTTTTGATTAATTAAGGTGCTTATGCGGTTAATTTGAGCCGCACAATTCAATTGACGTAACTTTGTAAGAAAATGAAACTTACACAAAGCTGTCATAAGGCTGATTCCCCCCCTGTTCCTTTTCTTCACACACCCTGAGTTTTTCAAGCTCCCCACAGACCAGTTCATTTGAGAGAAACATATTGGACACTGGAAAAGGCCAAATTAGAACCGAGGCAGCAATTGACTCCCTCATTAAATATGCCCGCCCTGGGATCTCCACCGTGGATCTGGCACAAGTAATACTGAGTGATTCGGGTTCTTAATATTTTTCATCTTCTTGTGGGAACTAACGTTGAATAAAGGACCCCAGAGGTAATGTTCTAAGAACCATTTTTACAGTTTAATTGCAGATTTATACTAAGCAAGAAAGTACAGCCTGCATGCTGAAGATTAAGTAAATCCATGGCAACTTTGATGGCAATTCTGCTTTAATGCTGTTAGAATCAAATCCTAGGAAAACGGTTTTAGACTCTGTCCCAACCAATGAGATTCGAATTTCACGCCATTTTACCGTTTCATTTGCTCAGATACTGCCCTGGACTCCCTTAGTCCCCCTTGGTCTTCTTTGTGAGCCTATGTTACTAAGCTGCTTTTATTTGCTTACAAATATTATCCAATAACTTTCTATAAAATACGATGAGGATTAAATCATTCTTTAGTTCAGGGTAGCGTGCAATGCATATGAAATACAACTTGCCATCCTACTATAGACAGAGAAAGCTGTTAGAGCTGTTACTGTTTTAATTTTTATTAATAGTACATAACCATTAGGCTATGGTGCAGGGATAGTATGTCAATCAGTAGCCAATATCAAGGAATGAGGATGTTTCCATAAAATATGAATATTGGATATGTTCTTGCTACTCCACCAAGAAGGTGACCTTTGTTACTTCCTAACTTCTGACTGAACCCACTCTTGACAGCTCATCCCTGTACTGACAGAGCCATCAAATGAGACATCTCTTTAGAGACACCCATATTTACTGTTTTTGTTAATCTCAACAAAATACACTCTGCAAACATTAATCTCCTTAGAAAAGTGTTTTGCTTCTAAAATAAACTTGAACTCCCTGCTGGACGATCAGGCCATCCCACTGTCTGACTTAGCCTGTCAATCGGCATCCTCCTCCCTCCCTGATTCTGATCAGGAGGATCCTCTCTGCAAGGTTGGTCTCATATGAAACTATTACATCAGCTAGTCCGAGCTCATCCAATCCCGCAGTCCTGGAATGTGCCCCTCCCTCCTTTCTGTTTATTAAAACCCCATATTTCACATTCCATACCAAACTCTGCTCTGCCACCCAGGATCTTCTCAACTTTGGAACTCCTGAAGTTATTGTAGTATCCCAGATTTTAAACCTCAAAGGAGGTTTGCAAACCATGTTTTAATTTTCTCATTTCATAAGTAAGAAAACCGAGAAGCATGGAAGATCATATTGCTAGCTAATTACCAAAGAAAGCTATACAAAGGAGGGAATTTACACTGAGATGGGATTTACTGTTGTAAACTCTGGAGCTCATGTATCCACCACTCGGAGGCATGCAAAAGAAAAAAGATTTTTTAAAAATAATTTCAATGTATCATCTTGATGAAATTAACAAAATGGAACTCAGTGACCATTTTAATTCTTTATCCAGAATCTAAAGCACTGGATCCCATCACTTGGAAAATTACACCAAAATTTTCTCTTAATATTACTTATAACTATCCCCTTCTTGAAAAATTGTTTTCTGCAAAATTGTCACCGACCGTAAAAATCTCTGATGTTTCTGGCTTACCACCACATTCTGGAAATACAGCAGCTGAGGTCTGCAAGCCACACAATGGAGAACATTCTTTGGAATCTTCTTTGTTTGATCACTGCTGAACAACACGCAAGCTTTGTATTTTTTCACCTGAATAAATACAGCCCTGTATTTCACCCTTTGAGGTCAGTACATACATCTCACAGGACAGGCATTCTTGGGCTCTTTGCCTGCCAATTCTAATAAAAAGAGAAATCTCAGCCTTCATGCCACCTTGCCGAGATTGGAGTGCTCTGGGTTTTATTATTTTTTTTCCTGTTCTTCAAGGCTAGCTTCCAGTCACTGCTAGTTTTATATACAATAATGTTCTCTTACTAGGAAAGAACTGTACGTATCTATATTCAGCTCGATGATTTGATTACAAGCACAGTTTCAGAGCAGATCATCTGCCAAACCCTCTTTGCATTTTGTCATTGTATATAGTAAGAGGTGTGCGGGAGAGTTGCCAGTGCTTGCATTCTGTTGTGAGTTCCCTTGTTTCCAAAATGTAGTGCTATTAAACGATGCCTTAAAGAGTGCCTGGCTGAAGCCCACTTTCAAATGTCTAACTTTCAGATAAAGTCATAGATTTGCTTCTCCTAAAATGTCAGTTGAGTAGAGGTTTCTGGGACTGGGGTTTTTGTTTGGCTGTAGTTTTTGTGGGTAGTGTTATCAGTCCAAATAGCTTAGCTTCATCTCCTCCCCCCTGCCGTGTATGTGTGTTTGTGTGTGTGCATGTATGTATGCTCATAAGCTTATATGTATAATACATAATCTAAGGTACATATAGAATAATTACTTGTGGCTTTATCAAACAATCTTGGTATTACTTTCCATTGTTTCTCCTCTTCTTTCTGTTTTGACCTCCCTCCCTCCTTTCTAGCTAGAACCCCCTACATGTTAATTTTTTTTCTCACTTTAAATTACCTACATCCTGCTTTTTCTCTCCCACTGCTGCCCCATGTTACCTTTATACTTTGTTGGTTGTTGCAATTGCTCATTATTGTATAATCATATCTGAGGACTTGGGGCTAGGAACCACGGATGAGAAAGAACATGTGGCTTTGTCTTCCTGCATCTGGGTTGCTTCACTCTCTATGACCTTCTCTAGCTTCATTCATTTACTTGAAAATTCCAAGATTTCATTTTTCTTTATTGCTGTATAGTATTCATTGTGTACATGTGCCAAGTTTTCTTGATTGGTTCATCTGTTGAAGGGCTTTTAGATGGTTTCCTTTTCAAGCAACTGTGAGTGAATGAACATGGCTGATAGTTATCTGTGGAGTAATACATTGGTCAGGGTAGTTCACGTCACTGCCAAGACAATACAGATTATTAATAAAGTCATTAACTGCCTCTCAGTGTTGAGCGTTGGTCTCTATTGCTGAAGA
This sequence comes from Alexandromys fortis, assembly GCF_014885135.2. Taxonomy (NCBI): domain Eukaryota; kingdom Metazoa; phylum Chordata; class Mammalia; order Rodentia; family Cricetidae; genus Alexandromys; species Alexandromys fortis. The sequence goes on from NW_026067949.1 coordinate 47,148,397, forward strand.
CACAACACACTTATGATGCAGGACTTGTATAATTCAAGTTGAATCTGACCTGAAAGCCTCCTTCCTACAGTCTAACATCTATGGCTCCAGAAGAAACTTTGTGAACTCTCAGAGGAGGGAAACGATACCAGCTTACCCAGCTGCAAACCCATGAACCACAAAAATTGAAAGCATGACAAGATATGTGTAAAGGTGCAGGAAGTGGCACTTGTATGTCTGTGGCAAACAACAGCTGTCTGATTAAATTTAAGGACTACTCAACATGAGGGAAACTATGACAGATCCTGGAAACATAGCCAGTTACCTGGGACTAGTGTTTTCAGGGGCTCTAGAAAAGAATCCACTGCCAACGCTTTGCTAGATGACTACAGCTCCTCGTTGTACTATAAATCTTGTGTTAATATCCACATGTGAGTTTAACTGCAACTCCTCGATAAAGAAGCATCTTTTTACAACACATGAAGATCACCCCCAAAACTGGATATAATGCAAAGATCAACAGGTAATAGTGAGCCGAGCTCTAGAAGACAGATCTACATCTGGCATCTATGGCTCAGGGAGTATCACATAGGAAGAAAAAGTGGGAAGATTGTGAGAGGAAGCAGAATACAAGGAAGCCTGCTAAGAAAGACTCTTCTAGAAATGGCTGCATAAGGAAGTCCAGGAAAATGGTGGCATCAGTAGACACGTCAGTGTGGATGGGGCTAAATGTGTGCTTCCCACTGCTAGACAAAGAATCTGGGGGAACTACTTACTGCTGGGAGGAGAATTAGCCTCTTCCGGGGATGCACCTTCTCATTGACTGTCCAGTGGAGAGCCTTAATAATATATGCACATAAGCAGTAAAAATGGATTTAGCAAATTATATATATGTAAATATACATAGATGTGTGTATATATAAAATAATAGACAAGAAAAAGAGACTACTTGATAATCAGAGGTCATGAGAGGGGTTAGATGATAGTTGGGATGAACTTAAAGGAGAAAAATAGGGATAAGTGATTTAAATCTATTTCAGTTTAAATCATTTGTAAAATGTCAATTATAGGCAACATCATAATTACTATTAAATATGTCAAATCAATTACAGCATGGAAAGTAGAATTGTTTGTTTTGAAGGTATCCTGAATTTGATACAATGAGAAACCATTATGGTGGAATTGTAGAGGGCAAACTCATTATAAATTAGAGAATCACAAACAGAAAGTGGAATTTTTATTTACATGTTTTATAATAGATCTCCATAATCAGACCGATTTTTAGAGTCAGGAATTATTATCTTACCCTTCCTAGTGAAGCTTTGTAGGTTGATCTCCTTACAGGATGGAGCAGCCTGTTAGGGTTTGTCAACAAGTCTATAATAATCCATAATGTTTTGAAATGTCTTCTGATGGCATCATTAAAATAAACTAAGTATGCTTGAAAGCCAGGTAAATGTATATGTAAAGATGACTTACATATTTGAGCATTCCCATAAAGAATTATGCCTCATCTTTTGTTTATGAAAATTTTAATGTTTGAGTTTAGAATATAGTACTATGTATAGTTCTAGATATGCTAAAAATCTATCATATTCTTTTTTTAATCCGAAAAAGTATTAGTATAGTTTTCAAGCAGGTCTCCTATTTACCTATGCTGGAAATTTCTTTTTGTTTTGTTTTTAAGGACCTAGCTCCTTCCTGCTTGTTCCAGGGATAGCTTTCTCACACATAACTCAGTGAATGGTGTATCCAGTATCTACAGCAGATACCTCTGCAACCCAGACAGGACAAAGCCAGGTTCTATCTCACCCCCATTTCCAAAATGCAAACCTGGCTCAACTAGATGTGAGCTTCCGTGAAAAGAATGTTTGAATTATTTCATACTCCAATATTCCCAAATCAACTTCTCTTGGTATAGCTAGAACTGAATGCATTAGGAACCAACCAAGACTAAGTAAATATAGTCTATTGTATAATAAATTGTGGATCTTAGCTTTATTATCTTAAAATACTGCAAAATAAAACCATAAATAAACCCCTCATATATGTACAATTTAAAATGAGAAGAATTTAATCCATGGTGACCTAAATACACTATTTTCAACTAAATCACTTGTTTGGGGAATACATTGGAGAGGTGCTGTATTTATAACAATTAAGTCTTGTCTTTCCATAGTATGTGTCAGACACACACGTATGAGAAGTGGTATGGGGAGTGAAAATGCCAACTGAGAAACAGGAATGTACGATCACTGGAAATGCAGAGAATCTGTCTCTGTGAGGAATCTCTTCCTACCAACAATTACCTTTTGAGTTCTGGATTCTACATTTATAGAAAAGAAAACAACAGACCCCAAGGGACAAGAGTGACTAAAACAAAGATCTTCATCTGGAATTTACTTCCTATCTAAGGAAATAGGTGACCAATACATGGACAAAAATAAAGTTGGTAGTTTTATGTGATAAACAAGAAAGAGAGCAAATGCCTGGTATCCAGTAAGGTTGTAGAGAAACTTCAAAGGAAAATTATGGATGTCTTCTCTAAGGAGGTGACACGTGGGACAAGTTCATAGTAGCAAGAATACCGGTGGGAAGAAACAGTGTAGGAAGGAGTGAGTGTGAAGACCTCGAAGGATAAAGGAGCACAATGCGTGTGGAGAACACTACAGGCCATTGTGTATGGAGCATGGCGAGCACTGGAAGAACAGTATAAGATGAACTTAGGGCAGTGGCCAGGGACTTTATGAGAAGATAAGCAGGTTGGATTATATTATACTGCAATGAAAAAGGTACAGCACAATTAAGTTTATTTGAAACATTTAAAGGCCTGGTAGATTATACATGCTTTAATTCAAGGTAAATCTTTTAAAAAGTTATTTATTAAAGGGTTTATGCATAGTTATCAGAAATTATCTATTTAAAGTAACTCAGAATCAAATGTTCTAGTTAAACAAGTCTTAAATTGGGCTCAACTTTTTGTAGGATAGTATCTGTTCAGTTTCTTTTTTGCTATGACTAAGTACATGACATCACAAAAAAAATCACAGGGAGGAGTTGTTCATTCTGTTCAGTTTTAGCCATGTGAGACTGTGGTGGAATGGAGCTGTACACATCGTGGCAGCCAGAAGGAAACAGCAAAGGTCTGAGGACTAGATACAACCTTCCACAGTAGGGCCCTGGGATCCACTCTTCCAACTGGGTCCCATTTCCTAAAGATATTAGGAATCCCCCCACCCCCCAACAACTATTGCCACCAGCAACAGATGAAATACCTACCACATGAACATAGAGAGGCATTTCATGGACACATTGCATCAGGCAAGCCTAAGGTTTGGAGGTCTTCACCAAAGCAGCGGTTTTGGTACAGTCATCCTTTTGGTGTCTTTTTAAGCCTACTCCCGTGACTATGGTTTATCATCTCACTCTTCCTAGTTCATATCAGTGGGTGGAAGAATCACTCAAACCTCCATCTCCAAAGGAAAAATGCACAAAATAAAGAAATGAAGCAACAGCAATAAAATTAAAATTAGCAAAGTAGAAAAGGAAAGGATGAAGGGTCAACCACTAACTCCTGGCCTTTGGAACTTGGTGTTCTGGGCCTCCAAAGTTCAGACTAATCTTCATCTGTGGGCAGTGGATACCACACATAATGTTGCTGAGTCATAGACTTGGACTCCAGCAAAGCTATGAGTGATGATAATTATTAGGTGACCAATTACAATCAAAATAGTCAAGGCAAAATTTATGCTTCCTACCCAGCTTTCACCTTGACTATCCAATTTCATGTGAAATAACATGGCACAGGATAATCTATTCCAAGATATGATTATAAAAATGACATCCAAAACAATTTAAGATTATATGAGAACAATTTTTTTTGTTTTTTTTGTTTTTTGTTTGTTTGTTTTTGTTTTTCGAGACAGGGTTTCTCTGTGGTTTTGGAGTCTGTCCTGGAACTAGCTCTTGTAGACCAGGCTGGTCTCTAACTCACAGAGATCCGCCTGCGTCTGCCTCCCAAGTGCTGGGATTAAAGGCGTGCGCCACCACCGCCCGGCATATGAGAACAATTTTTTACTTTGACACATACATACTAATTTCAATGGCTATTAAGTAATCCATACTTATTTTTAAGTAAGCCACCAAGAGATCATAGATACCTTTATTCACAAGAAGTCCAAGCCATATGCTTAAATTGAAAAAGTACCTGATTTGGTATTAAGAAATTCCAGTTGGTAACTGGATAGTGAAAGATTAAAGAATGATGCCACAGATTGGCCACAAAATTAAAATGCAAACCACATTAATCCTAGAGATATACTTTTTTATCAAATGCAGTGAAATATAAATTACACAATTATATTGTAAAAGTTAAGTGAGATAATTCATTTATGAACCGACATAAGCATCTAACCTATAAAAAGTACTACTAGGTGCTACCTCTGCTTTTTACCCTAGTGGCCTACTGTGTCGGTTCCAGCACTAAAATACAGCCCAGTGTCCAGGACTTAGTGCACATCTACTGCATTTGGATTTCTTAATAAGTTTAATTTGGCTCTTATCCATTTCTGTTGAGGAAAGTAAGCATTTCTAGGTGTCTCTTATATACTAAGCACTATTTTAGGTTGCACAATCATTGTCTTTAAAGAATTTTACCTGTGCTACAAAATATTCCCATCATAGATAAGTGTTAGTAATGCTTTAACAGGTTATTTCCACATGGAAAACTAGCATGTGCTTAATATTTTGAGTTTTTCCAAGCACCTCTAAGTGTTTTGGTATCAGAGAAGTTGCTAAACAGACTTCTCAAGCTCTGTGCACTATTCTTTGTTAGAGTGAGAACACGGCTCCTAAATTCTGTAGCAGACATGCCCTGTGGCTATGTCATTATTCCAGAATGTAATTAAATATTTTTAAAGTAGTCTTTTACTCTATGTCCTAGAAAGGATCTTGCTTTCGTTTACTGGATAAGGTGGATATTTTTTTTTAAGTCGTGGTGGCCTGCTGGCATCTTGCTCAGCATTGCTTCATTGCTTCCCCAGCAGACACCATGCTACCTTCTGCTGCCTTCCCAGACTGCATAGTTGCCTATCACGTGACATATTCCTCCCAAATGCAGAAATCATGGGGATGATTGCAAAAGGGGGTTACAAGATTCTTCTCATGGCAAACAAGTAAATGGGAGGCGGTTTTTCTTGTTACAGTTATACTTAATTAGAGAGTACCAATAAGTATTATTGGTAGCTAATCAAGTTCACAAGAGCAGGTCAAGAAATGTCCACTGTGCTAGATTTGATACAGTTCCTCAGCTCTGTTAACTAGCAGTTTTTAGCTAAGTCAAATTCCTTTTGCTGAAATGTTGAGAAGCTCACTGGCCTCCCAAACACAATATTTTCAAAGTCAAAAGACTGTGATATTTTGGGAACTCCACGTTTAGGCTCCACGTTTATATTGTCTCAAAAAGTTAATTATTCTACTAGCGATCCTAATATACCGCTGAACTTTAGTTCTAGATACAGTCTAGACTTAATGTTGGCTCTCCAGTCTCCTGGCCATTCATGTGGGGAGAACGGTGACTGCAGTGAGCTTCGATGAGAAAGGCAGTGTCTGTACTGAACTTGTATTTCTGCCCTAGAAGTAACCAAGAATCACTGAAACCAGGGAAATGACTTACCAGGCCTTACTAATAGAGACGTCTTTGGTCCAGCTTAGAGAGGCCAGACTGGAGGGCACGAAAAGCCAAGAATGCCACATCCATGCAGGTGAGATAGGGAGGGTGTGAAGAGGTCTGCATGACAGGAAATGAGAATTAAAAATAAAGGAAACCATTACAAACACAGTAAAAAGAGTGAGAAAATGGAAAGATAAAGGGACCCCATCTCCGGATGCCAAGGTGCACTCCATATAGTGAGGTTACTAAATGCCTAGGATACAAAATCAGAAAACCCATCTGATACTATGTGACCCTGGAAATTTGCATGGGCCTCTCTTTATTAGATGTTAATAATGGTATTGTTCTGACAGAGTGTTACTGTGCCTGGCATGTAATAAATATTTATAAGCCTTAGTAATTACCATTATTTTCCTTTTATCTGAAAATACCTATGGTGTTAATATTATCAGTGGGATAGCATGGCTCTTTGAACTAGTGTAGAGCTAGGGAAGGGAACTTTGAAAGCTGAAGAAGATATAACTGATTATCAAGAGCCAAGGCTACTGGGAGGGCAATGCCCAGCAAAAAGATGGTCCCAGAGCTCTAGGACAGTGCTTCTCAAGATGTGAGTTGTGACCCCTTTGGCAAACCTCTGTCTCCAAAGATATTTGCATTATGATTTGTAACAGTAATAAAATTGCAGTTATGAAGTAGCAGCCAAAATAATTTTAGGGGATCACCACAACATGAGGACCTGTCTTAAAGAGTCACAGCATTAGGAAGAATGAGAACCACTGGTCTGGAGAGACTCTGGCTTGGGACGAAGGTGAGGATTGTCTTCTAATGGCCAGTGCACTTAGCAGAGACCAACATGGGAAGTGATACATGAAGCAAGATTTCATTTCACAAACATGTTGAAAAGACAGCAAGATAGGTAAGGCATAATCAGAGAGGGTTTTTTCAGAATTATTTTTTATGAAATAGCCAGGAGAGGTCAAAGCAAAGAAAACAATAAGAAAAAAATGGTAACTAACCCATATTAATGATTAGCTAAGAGAAAATCAGATCCGTGTCATCCAGTTGTACGCCTTAGGCTCAGAATCACGAAAGCTGGTTAAACTCTGGCTGTTAGAGGCAAAGCTGTCACGTCACCTCAAATGTAGGACCAAGTGGCGCTCACATTAATAATATTGAACAATTTTCTGCTTTGCCTTCCGTGCCTAGAACAAAAGGGGTAAATGCATGTGTTCTTGCAAGAACAGTGATGTGTGAGAATTGAGGACATATAAGCAATAAGAAGGGGTGAATAATCCTTGACCTAGGTGTGAAGAGAATACAGATGATGAATAAGGAGAGAGAGAACCAATTTCTCATAGCTCAGCCCTTGTGAAAATAGACAGGAACTTTTTTTTTTTCCTAAAAGCATCAGAGCCCTAACATTCAGCCATCAAACAACTACCACCAAACGAGTCTAGTTAGCTTACTGCCTTCTAAAAGTCATTTTAATATGTCACTTCTATTCTTCCTGGTCAGAATTATTTTAAAGTGGTATTCAGAAATAATGAACTCATGGTCTACTCACCCATGGCAAGTTTAGACAGGGGGTGTAATAAGAGTTATCTCTATATTTATAACACATGTTAACAATGCTTACTAGCATAACCAAGCAAAACCTTCATCTCGCAATGTTGGCAGGTTTTAAAACCCCTTGCACGTATCTCCCCCCTCCTCTTGTTTGTAGGCACACAGTGTTTTCCTGTGTCAGGTTAAGGGGAGTTCCCTATTGATTCAAACCAGGCTCGTAAAGCAAAACGTGTGCTTCTAATTTTTATAGGCAAACGACACAGAGCGATTATAAACAATGGACATGCCAAGGTGATACTACTAATCAACTTGTTTAAACAAACGCGCAGCTGAATGCCAAATACCTGCCATCTTGTGAGGGAACAGTTTATATTCTTTCTATGGGGCCAGATTCTATTCCCTGGAGATTTGATGCTATGAGGCAGGAATTCAATTTGTGTGTGGTTAGGAATGATATTAAGGCCTGGACATTCTGCCAGAATGTGTCTTTCCAAACAGGTGGGAAATGAGGTGGGGTGGAAAAAACTCTACAGTGATGCAGAGAGAGGCATAAATAGATTTATTTTTATTATACTTTTTCAAAATTTTTCTAAAGCATTCTTCATCTGTCCAAATAATTAGTAAGTTCTCACGTTGCTTTACACAATAGAAGAAATTTCAGTGTCTATAATGATTCTTTGAAAACTCCTTGCATATATTTAGTAACACCATCTAGGGTTGTTTTGTTTGTATAAAAGTAATTTATTACTTAAATCAATTTATAGTGTGGAAATTTCTCTCAGGAATGTTTAGGAAGTAAAAACTCTCTGCTTTTCTATGTGTGTCTAGCCTGTTTCTTAAGTAGAGAGGAGAAAATACATTACAAAATGCCTAAAAGGTTGGCATAGAGGCAGACTAATTTGCATGTCTGTAGTAAAAATTAGGTCATTCTTTAAAAACTTGTCAGATAAGACTCTGCACATATTTTTTGTATATCTCTGTAAAATTGTTGCTTCTTGAGCAAATTCTGGAATCATGTTGAATATATTTCCTGGCCATTTTCCCTCATATCATATAATGTCTAAAAATGGTGGGCGGGACCTGAAAATGGTATACATTTTAAAATTCAAGCATATCGAATTTTGTAAAGTTTGCTTATATTAGTCATTTCAATCTAGTTAATTACCAACAAGATTTAAAATCTTATGTCGTGTTAAAAAGCAAATCTCAGTCAAACACAAAACCCTGCCAACGAAGTCTGCGTTTTGATTCATGGAGTATTTCTGTCGTAGACTTGGAAACAGTGACATAATGCAAGAGAAAACCCTTAGTCCTCAGGGAAGATCCTGGAAGTAAGCTGTGCAAACCCATTCTTCGCAGTGAAGTCAGCATTCAGATCTCCATATATTCTGCTTGTCTCTTTTCTACTGAAGCCTTTTTCAGCCTTTAGCCTCCATGAAACTGACTTAGTGAGCCTAGAGAGGGTTCGCCCACCCTTTCCCATCGTGTCTGCCTTATAGAAAAGACAGTGAGATCTGGCCAATGTGGGTGCCACAACACTGAAAGATTTCTAAACACCAAATCAACTCTGCTTGGTGTTGGCCCTGCTAATACTGGCTTTCTGTAGCTGAACCCTCTGTAACCTCAGATAGTCTCGGCATGAAAAGGCCAACAAAAGGAATGATTTAGTTTTCCATGTGTATCTGCTTAAAGATGATGAAATGGTAGGACGGCCATTAGAGTACTGACATCACAGTGATAATCAACTTATTTACTAAATTGATGTGGGATTCCCTTCTGTATGTTTTGAATACCATTGGTTAATAAAGTAACTGCTTTGAGCCTATATAGCAAGCTATAGGGGAACAGAAGCAGGCAGGAAAAGTAAACTGAATGCTGGGAGAAAGAAGGTTGGAGTCAGAGAGAAGCCATGGAGCCTTGCCAGAGACAGATACTGGTTGGAATCTTGCCGGTAAGCCACAGCCATGTGATGATACACAGATTACTAGAAATGGGTTAAATTGAGATGTATGAGTTAGCCAATTAAAAGTTAAAGCTAATGGGCCAAGCAGTGTTTTTAAATAATATAGTATAAATAGTAGAGTGGTTATTTTGGTTCTGGGCAGCCAGGACAAAAAAAGTGGCCTCCTTCTATACTAAATAATAGCATCTATCTTGGTTTTTTTTTTTTTTTTTTTTTTTTTTTTTTTTTTTTTTTTTTTTTTTTTTGTCACTAAACAAGTTACCTAAAACTGGATAGTATAGAAAGGAAAGACATTTTCTGAGTTCATCCCACTATATATGGGAGGTCCAGTCGCCTGTGAGTGTACACAATGCCAGCATCTAACAAGTAAATAAAATTTTGCTTTAAACTGAGAAAGAAATTAATCGCAAGGAAGGAAGTGTTGCATGTATTAAGAAAAATGAAGCTTGATATAGTGCGAACCTGGAGAAAGTGGGAATACAGAGATAGACATGCCTGAGTGTGCACCTGGAGTCCGCGTGGCATACAGTGAGGCGTGAGAGACGCAGCCGAGAGTGATTCTTCTGGTGAGGGAAGTGCCAAAAAACATACAGATGATGATGACAGGTGAAAGGGGCAGTGAACCCAAGTTGGATGCTCTTCTGGTCCTTAGGGGCTGCCTGCTGACAGGAGAAAGGCAAGGGTGGCGGTGGAGCCTTAGGAAGGGGAAAACATTCTGGAGGAACGACCATGGGAAGCAAAACGTTGCCTGCCATATTAAAGGAATGCAAAGTTAAGTGGGAAAGCTCCTTGTACTCAGAGACGATGTAAGTCACCCACGAGGAACTTCATACTTCTTTTGTCTCTGAAAGTAAGACACGCTGCTGGACAATTTCATTTTGCAGGCAAGTTCCCCATAGCTGTAATAGATAATGACCTTAATGACATGTCGGCATTATTGTGGAAGATGATCTAGCATTCCTGGAACTGCAGAAGCAGCACTCCGTCAAACCTGCAAGTAGAATAGCATGAATGAACCTCGGTTGCCACAGCTCTCCAGTGTTCCACCAGCTCTGAGGATTTTAGATTGAACACTATCTTCAGATGAAGCAAGAGCTTTTCAGGTTCCAGTCTATTCTAGTTTACTCTTTTTCATAAAACACTCATTTAATGCTGTTGTACTATGAGGGTTGTCAGTCAAGAAGAATGAAATCTACAGAATTAAAGGTCATTTTACTTGTTTATATGTGATGGCGAAACTGGATACGGCTCAGCTTTTCTATGGATAAAGCCAGGCTATTACTGCCTTTCAGCTTTACTGCAGAGTCAAGTAGAAACTGATGATGACAATCTACTCAAGAATGGGCAGGCTTTGGAGACAAATATTAGGAGGTTTGCTTCATAATGAAGAAAGAAACATAAACTGCTCTTCGTGTGTCCTGCCAACCTCTTTAAGTAAAACAATGATAGCTGCAGAAATAGACTCCAACATTTACAACTGAATAAAGAGCTGAACAAAGGCAGGATAATCAGACAATCCTTGGGTAAATAAAAGTTTGAAGCTAGCCTGGGCTATAGGAAATCATGTACTAAGAAATCATTGCTTCAAAAACATTATTGGAGGCTAGAAAGATGGCTCAGCTGTTAAAAGTACGTTCTATTCTTGCCAAGGATCGGGATTCAGTTCCCAGCACTCTCATCCCAACTCAAAACTGTTTGTAACTCCAGTTCCAGGGTTTCTGACATCCACAGGTCCCTGCATACACATGGTGCCCTTTCATACTCAGGCACACAAATATACACATTAACTCAATCAACAATCTTTAAAAAGTTTTAAAATTCAACACACACACATACACACACAAACCCAAGAGTTGATTATTGCCCACAAGTCCCCTCTGAGCAACTATAGAAGGATGCTATGTCTTTTTGAGTCACTAGCAGAGTCTCATCCTCATCATACAGCTTCCAACCTTGCAAAGCTGTGTCCGATATGAGCCCAATGAAGCTTGGGGCGGGCGGCATACAGTAAGTCTGTTGAACTAACCCCGTGAATTGAGCTGGGGATTTGAATTACTCATGTCCCCATGAAAAGAGGTTTGGAAATGCTCTGTTCCATAACCAGTAATGTATTGACTTCTGAACAAGAAGTATGGCAACAGCAGGTAGATCCCACAAATAGATCTCCTAACAAAGCTGGCCTCTGTCCAGCCCACGTTGCCACAAACTGCTTGCGAATACTTACCGATTTCTTTCTAGTTACTTTTTATTTGAGTACATTTTTAAATTAACAAACTTCACTAGCCTGATATCTAACACTTGGAGGCTGTTAACTGTAATCAGAATCTGCCTTCTCAATGCCCCTCAAGTAGATGACTGTTCAGAACACAGCTGTGTAACATGGAAATCTCTTGTGGTTAATACAGGGACACAAAGGTTCGTCTCCATATAACTGGAAAAATAATAAATGCATTTTGATCCAAAGACATGAATGAGAATATCATTAAGGGAGCAGAATTTTTTAAGATTTTATTATTATTTTGCTACTGCTGGAATATTATTTATATAATTGGTAAAAACTCTGGTTTCTTAAGCAAGAAGGCAGAGCACTCCAATGTGTTTAAGTGCTTATGTTAAGGTATGGTAATGCAGTATATGACTGGGAAGGAATGTCCATAATCCAGTCTTTATTTTCATCATGATTATAATTTGATTTCAGAATGTGGGCTCTCATGAGCAATTACAGCCAGATGCATTCTTTAAAAAAAATCATCATCATTGTTTCCTTGGGTTATCCTGTGGTCGGCACTGTGTCTTAAGCAACTATTGTTTATTTTTCTCATATTTAAGAGTTAGAGTTATGTGAACATATCTTAAAACATCTAAAATTTAATTAAAATGTAAGATGTTTCCCAAACCCCTGTATTGTGTAAGGATTAAATGATAATATCATTTATATTAATCTTGCACTCAACTTCAAAGTTTCAAAGAATAAAGGTTTTTAGTTTTGCTTTTGTTGTAAATCAAACACAAGATTTTTGAAAGGAAACAAGATTTTGAATCATATTTGAAACTTTTGCTTTGTTCTCAATGACTAAATTTTCCTTTATACAAATATGAAAACTCTTAAAAGCCATGGACATTAATACCTGAAATTACAGCATATACAGAGAAGATTGTAAATTTTCTATAGAGCCATTATGTAGTTTTATATTGAGTTATTGTGTATATATGTGAGATGTGTTTGAGTGTTTGCATTGTTTGCCTCTATTTAACCAATCTTTAAGACTTGTTTTCTTACTTTGGTTTTGCTCTAACATGAATTTGTTAGAAAAATACTTATTCTGTGAGCTGAATCAAATATGATTTAAAATCTTATTTTCTTACAAATACTTTGTTATTTTATTTTTAAAGCTTTTGTTTTGGGGAGATTTATGTTTATTCATAAAACCGATATGGTAATTTATATTACCTTCTAAGTTATCTTCATTTTTAAGAAAGTTGAACTTGAATTTTAACAAACATATATTTTAACTGGGTCATTCATTCCTAATGAAATAAAATTAGAGAGAAATATATATTCCATTCAATATATATGCAGATTCTCATAAGTTTGGTTCACGCACATTAAGAAACGCTGCCTTGGGGAAAACATAAAAGTGTTTCCCTTATGTTTTGTTTGTTTGTTTGTTTGTTTTCACATCTACTGATGGGACTTGTCAGAGGACAGTGTGGGTGAGTCAGTTCTTTGCTTCTTTCCTTCTGCCATTTGGGTCCTAGAGACTGAACTCAAGTCATCAAACTTAGTAGTAAGAGCCTTTACCCTCTGAGCCACTGACTACCATAAAAGGAATATTTATCTGTTGGAATGCTTGGCCTTAATCTTTTGAGGAAATCTGTTGCTTCTGAAGTGACCACTTTAGGCTTTTCACATTTCATATTTAATTTGAATTGTATTGCAACATATGGGGACCTTGACTGATAACCTCAACAATTACTCTATTAAGCAGGAAATATGTGACATTTATATCAAGGGCTCTCCAACTATGGGTTGTAAGCCAAACATGGCATATTGCTTACTTTTGAAAGATTCATCATTTGAATATATTTTATATTTTGAAATTGTTGAATACAAATCAGAAAAAGAAAACCTTATGATTTCTGGAACTCTATTCAAATTTCAATATTTATAAGTAAGAGTGTATTAGAACACTGTTATGATCACTTGCTATGGATTACTTATGACTATTTACATCTTATAAAGAAAAAACTACCACGGAGACATTAGATGATGTCACAATTTCTCATGACTGCTCAGCCTAAGCCAATCACAGTGGCACAGTTATAATCCAAGTATATCAAATGCTACATGTATTCAGGATGAAACACAGCTAATTCCTGTGCTTATTATACATCGGCCTATAACCATCTGAAACTAAAACAGCATACTTCAGTATCAGGGTAAACAAAGTGCCTATCACAGCTTTTCAAACTCATAAGATACTGGGTAAGAAAAAAACTAAAAAACTTAAACTGAATGTCTTTTTTATAACAATTTCCACATAAAAATTAAAACTTCAAACTGAGACACAAGGTTTCTGAGTAACTGTTTGCTTAGTCAAGCAGAAACACATTTGGTAATGTTGAATTTATTAAAAGATGATTGATTATAAAGATTGAAAACATTTGTGCAGTGAAAATAAACATGGTTAAGACTATTACTGTGTCTGTGTATGAGCGTGTGCATGTGTGTGTGTGTGTTTGTGTGCATGTGTGTTACTGGAGATTTGCATTTTCAAGGCAAGTAGTCTATGACTGGGTCATATCCCCAACCCAACTATTCCCCTTGTGGTGAAACAGTAGCTTGAATAACTGAGATTCTTGGGAATACTAGCAGTAGTTATTATGAGACTTATCCATATGAAGTGTGGATACACTTCTCTTTATATGGTGGATGGGAGACCAAAGAAACATAGTGAAGCAGTGAATTGGTTGTGATTGCTTACAGATGTTTGGGTGAGGGGTTACTATAGAGAACATGAGTGATTCAATGAAGCTGCATTATCAAAAATCACCCCAACTTGGATGACAATTCACGAAAGCTGCATCTTTGGAATGCCATACTCAGCTAGCTTGTAGGCAGGTCAGCCAACTGGAGACCCTTCCTTAACAAGTATTTATCGCTTTTAGAAACCTCAGAGGGATCTTATGACTCTTGTAAATTGTAGGAGCTTCTTGAGTCTTGTAAGCTTCATTTCCTTCCTGAGTCTCATAAATTTTGTTTACTTCCCGACTCTTATGCCTCTCCATTTTTCTTTCGCAAAGCAGTGCTTCAGTTCTGAAAACATCACTTCACCCGAGTAGCTCATTGAAAAACTGAGCAAGAGGCTTAGCGTCGTTTCCACGGCTCTTGTTGATCAACACACATGCCTGACAGCTGGCATGCTTACTTAACAAGGCAACCTAGAGTGTAAAGCTGATCAAGAATTAGTCCATATATATGGTCCCCACAGGAAAAAATAGGATAGAAACTAATTTCAATAGAGAAAACTACATGTAACTTGAAGTAGCGTCAACTAAAATGTTACAGCTGATGGCATAAAAATATACAAGGAGGAAAAAGGACTTGTAAAAGTTTACAGAACATGTGAAAATGATGACAATGTGTTCAAAGTATTTTCAATGAGGAATTTTGTGTACTTTTGTCCAGCTGTGTTAATGCATACTTAAGGACTTAACTTTGCCAGTTCCATGACATTTGGTCAGAAGTAAAGATGGTATCTATGTTACCACACTGCTCAGATTAGCACTGACCACAGGTATCGTATTTTAACGAAAGAGGAAGATCTACTCGTAGCACTGGCATAAGTGACTTTGGAATCAACTTTGCTTTGGACCTATGAACATTTCTAATAGATTTAGCTTAAACTTATGAAAAAGAAAATGGAACTTACATGAGAGAATTTTGTTACATAACTTAAAAACTGGCATAATTTGGATCAAATTTGTCCTTTTTTAATGCTGTGTAATAAATTACCACAGAAATGAAAGCTCAAAACAAGACTGGTTTTATTACCTCACAGCTTTGTAGGCTGTGAGGAAGGTATCAGCCAGGCGAGTTCTGACTGAAAGGCTCTAGGGGGAAATCTTTTTCCAAGTCTGTTCTTGTTGTTGGCAAGATTCAGTTGCTTTCGACTGTGGGACCAGAGACCAAGTATTTTCTGTCCTGGCCATTCTCCACAGGCCACTTTGAGCACCTCAAGTTTGCTCACATATCTTTCACAGGGCCTCTCCAAGTCAGAAACAGCACATCAAGATTTAAGATTAGAGTTTTTGAATTTTACCTTCACAGACTTCTACACTAAATTCAAGAGTTGTGAGACACCTTAAGATTCCAGCCCAGGCCCAGCCCCAGCCCCACAGATGATGCTACGTGTGCTCATCTGTTTATGCATGAGCAATGACATTCCATGGGCCACGTAGAAACTTCAGTGGAAACCACGGCAGTCACTCTGCTCTTGTAAAAGAACATCTTGGAAGTCATCTTAAAATGTGTCCTAACTGCACGCAGCCATAGCCAGCTCATTTCATGCTTTTATTTGTGTCAAAGTGAAAATGAGAAACCTTCGCTGACATTCAAATTTGTAGTACATGTGTTTTGTGATCTCAAACTATAGATCCTCAGGGAGTGTGGGAGAAGGGGGGGGGCTGTGGCACAAGCACAAAAGGAATTTCCATATGTACTTAACATCTCATTTACGTGCACAGTTGAGAAGCTTCCACATAACCTTCAATTGAAAATGATTAATCTACAATGTCATGGCATGCTAAAAGGGAAATGTCAAGGGAAGAATGTAACAGAGTTCTATAAATGTGTGCGAAGCAATGAATGTGCTCAATTAAAATTATATTTTTGTGAACTGGTATGAGTACTTGGAAATATCTGTGTGAAAAGGTGTTTGCAAGTAGGAAACAAACAGTGTAGTTTGGGATCAAGCGAAGAGATGATTTCACAGGTAATTTTGGTGATATACTTTTGTGTCCCAGTTAAGCAATATGTTATTCAAAAACTAAGAATTTTCCCACTGATATTATCAGCCTATAGAAACATATATGGAGCCAGAGACTGCTCATTTGTTGCCAGTCACTCAGACCCATATAATGACACAGTAACTATATTAATTACAACACTGCTTGGCCAACAGCTTAGGCATATTCCCAGTTAGCTCTTATATCTTAAATTAGCCCTTTCTATTAATCTGTATATTGACATGAGGCTATGGCCTACCTATGAAAAGGTTCTGAGATTCCAGTGTCTTTCTCCTTTGGCATCTACATTGCATCTCCCTGACTCCCTTTGCACTACAGCCCCCCCTTCCCCCATGCCCACTTGGGTCTAATCTCTCTCTCTCTCTCTCTATATATATATATATATATATATATTCAGGTTTCCCACCTAGTTTTGTTTATTTTAACGACAGTCGTGGTCCTCTGAGTTGGTCAATGAGATCTTCAGAGCTGTTCCATGTTTAATATTATCAACTCTATAACCATCAGCTCGTGATTATCAGCCCTTAGTTCTTATTGCCTGCAGTACTCCTTCCTCTCCTACTGTGTTCTCTGCCTTGGTCCTAACTCCTGCTTTTTGTTTTCGCTGCATGGTTAGACAGCCATCCAAGCCATGCTTTCCCACTGCCATTCAGATTGTCTCTATTTTGTTGTATACCCTGCTGGTCATTACTGTGAGTTACCTATCATTCAGCGTTAGGACAAACTCAACATTAGTATATCTTAACAGTACACTTTCTCTAATGCTTGTTTATTTGACAGTGATCTTTAATCCCCCCCCCCCCTTCTTTTATGTCTTAGGAATAGAAAATGAGTTCTGGAATCCCAAAAGTTCATTCAAATTTATGCCTTCTATGTGACAGTTTTCTTGTTATTCCCAAGTTAGAATAATTTAAAACCACAATGGGTCATTTCATATAAGTGTACAAATTACAACTCTCCCTGTAGCAAACTCAGAACTGGAGCAAGTGAGTATTCAAGTTTAGTTTAAGAAAGTAATAGTATCTATGTACCATGCACTGTAACTCCAATGTTGAAGAATCAGATAAAATGACCTTTGGAGGCAGAAAAATTCAGAATCTCTGAGGGATATTTCGAGGTTCCTCATATAAATCAGAAATCTTGAGCTATTATCCATGAGGGACATAAATTTAAATGGCTAAAACTGTTGGTTCTAAATCAGGTTATCTGGAGCCAGTATCAATAATTTTCAAGAATATGATAACCTCACTAGGATATCCAGTTTGCAGCTGCTTGCCAACAAACTCAACTCTTGGCATGGTTGTCAGCTAGACTATTTCATCTTTGTGTGTGTATGTGTGGTGCTTTTTATGGCTTTATCAATCAATAGATATACAAGGTTTTCCTGCTAGAATTCTAAGTGAGTCATGGCCATTCTTGGTTGTCAACTTAACTACATCTGGAATTAACTAAAACACAAATTGCTGGTCATAACTATGAAGAATTTTTTTTCTTAATAAATCATTTGAAGTGGAAAGATAACCAACTTCAATCGGGATCTTTGAAATGGGAAGATCCAACTTTAATCTGGGACATGCCTACTATGTATAAAGTCATGGGAGAAGAAAGCTAGCTCTCTCTTTACCTGCTTGCTCTTGCTCTCACTAGCAAGTTCATTCCTTCACTGCATTAGAGCCTGCTTCTCCAGGATTCATATACTCAAGACCAGCAAAACATGCATCATGGACTGAGCACTGCTAGATTCATTATCCATTGAGATTATCATGTGGTTTTTACTTTTCAGTTTGTTTATATGGTGGATTAATTAATTAACAGATTTTTCTATGTTGAACTATCCCCACATTTCTGATGAAGCTTACTTGACCATGGTGGATGATTTTTCTGATGGGTTCTTGAATTCAATTTGTCAGTTTTTTATTGAGTGTTTTACATCAATGTTCATGAGTGAAATTGGTTTGTAATTCTCTTTCTTAGTAATGTCTTTATGTGGTGCGAGTGACAGGGTACTTGAAGCCTCATAAAAAGAGTTTATCGGGATCAAACTGGACCATCTGAATGTGGCTGACAATTGAGGCAGACTGAGAAGCCAATGAGGATGTCTCTGAAATTTGTCTCTGCTGCATGTACTGGCTTTTTTGGATCCTATTCTATTTGGATACATACCTTCCTAAGCCTGGATGGAGGGGGCAGGGCCTTGGACTTCCCAAGGGGCAGGGTCCCCTATCCTCTCTTAGGACTGGAGGGGAATGGGGAGAGGGTGAGTGGGGGAGCGGGACAGAAGTGTGAGGAGGGGAAGAAATAGAAATTTTGAATGGTATTATTTATAAAGTAATAAAAATAAATAAAAAATAAAATAAAACCCTGAAAATAAAAAGAGTTTGGCAATGTTTCTTCTGTTTCTATTGTGTGGAACAATTTGAAGAGTATTGGTATTAGTTTTCCTTTGAAAATCTTTAAGAATTCTGAGCTGAAACCATCTGGTCCTGGGCTTTTTTTTTTTTTTTTCTTTAGCAGTTATAAGTCTATTTAATTTGCTTATCTGGTCTTGATTTAATTGTGGTAAGTGATATATATCCAGAAAATTGACCATTTCCTTTAAATTTTCCAATTTTGAGGAGTACAGGTTTTCAAAATATGACCCGATGACTCTCTGGATTTCCTCTATGTCTGTTGTTATGTTCCCGTTTTCATTTCTGATTTTGTTAATTTGGATATTCTTGCTCTGCCTTTTGGTTAGTTCGGATAAAGGTTTGTCTAGTTTGTTGATTTTCTCAAAGAATCGGCTCTTTGTCTCATTGATTCTTTGTTTTCTTTGTTTCAATTATGTTGATTTCAGCTCTCAATTTGATTATTTCCTGCTGTCTAGTTCTCCAGGGTAAGTTTGCTTCTTTTTGTTCTAGAGTTTTCAAATGTTCTGTTAATTCACTAGTGTGGAATTTCTCCAGCTTCTTTATGTAGGCATTTAGTGCTATAAACTTTCCTCTGAACACTGCTTTTATTGTGTCCCATAAATTTGGGTATGTGAACACAGGAGAGTTTTAATCCAAAGTCTTAAAGCATATATACTCAGACTCCACCAAGTACCCCTCTCTTCACTTCAGCCTCCTACTGGCTTGTTTGGTCCTTGACTGCCTTTGAATGTGAGACCTTCCTACCATTTTTTTTTTTTTACTGTATTTTCCCTACTCTTAATTCCATGTGCATTCAATAAGATTATGTGATAAATAATACTGAGTTATTATCTATACTTTCATATGCTGACAATTTCAAAACCATATTTTAAGCTTAAGAATAGATTTTGTAGGAAATGCAGTGTCATGTATATTTTTTTTTACCAACAAGGAAACTGGGCTATGATGCTAATCTTAAAGGTCCCATAGCTTGTGAGTAATAGGAACAGCATCCCCTTTTACATATAAATGGAACCAAGGCCAAGAGTCCTCCTATCTCATCTCATGTAATCTTTTCTGTTGCTTTAGTAAAACAATGTAGATGTGCAAAAGGGCACATTTATCTGTGTAACAGTCTCATCCAGAAAGCCATATTTTGTAGTTATCCTAGAGATTACCACATTGCTCAAGGTGAAGGTATTTCAAGATTGGATTTTGTAAACGATCTTAAGAGAGAGCCTATCTTAATATTGTTCTCCATCCAAATGTGGTGGAGAATACATTTATTCCTATTTCTGTTAAATTCTAGTGTTGATGAGGAGATATTAGATATCTAGTTTCAATTGTGCCATCAGTGTTTCCTATGAAAAGTTGAGTGGAGGTAAGCTTCTGATGGTCTGAGAAGTAGGGCTTACATTCCCATCATTATATTGGCTTCACAGCAGATGAGCTTATTGGAGATTAATGGTGAAAGTCCAAACAGCATGCCTCCTTTACGTATTTCATAAAGCTTTTGGTTACTACTTTACAGCTGTCCTGTCCTCAGGACCATTGCTGCCAGACTCTGCTTCTCAACTTTGTATCTGAGTTGTGAATACTAAGTATAGTGAAAAATGCATTCCAGTTAATATTATAAAGCTTAAGCAGCTATGACAAAGTTATGATAAAGCTTGATTTTTTTTACTTCAAGAACAAGATAAACATGAATTGTAGAACCTAGGTATATGTGAAAGCACAGGTAATATAAAGGGCAACTGACAACGAAAGCATTTCTTTGCTACTAGTTTAAGCTTGAAGCCCTGGCAGGCTAAAAAAAAAAAATCTTGTTTTGACTCCATCAAATTAAATTTGTAAATCTGTAATGGTGACTAATTGTATGATCCATACCAAACAATTTCACATTATTTTTATTACCAAAATGCAGAAACTACAAACTCCCAATATGTTAAAATAGATCTGAAGACATTTTAAAATTCAGACCTATAAACGATTAATTATGACAGAAACTCAGTGTGCTAATTTTAAAAGAAGTCCATTTGTATTTAAAGCAACTGTTCGGTATGATACGTGTTATTTCTATAATGATTTTTTCTATTCAGTTAGTGAATGTTAAATCATAAACAGATTTAACCAAATTTGTACTTTAAGTACCGCCATATATCTATCCAACTCCTCCAAAAGCTAACAGCATGGTTACTTGTGTAGCATGGAGGCCACTAGTTAGTTTCCCGGCTGCTTAGCCCCCAAAATAATCACACAGAAACTGTATTATTTAAATCACTGCTCAGCCCATTAACTCTCGCTTCTTATTGGCTAACTCTTACTTATTAATTTAACCCATTTCTATTAATCTGCATATCACCACGTGGTTATGGCTTACCGGCTAAAGTTCCCATGTCCATCTCTGGCAGCTACATGATTTCTCTCTTACTCCGTCCTTCTTTCTCCCAGCATTCAGTTTAGTTTTTCCCACCTAGTTCTGTTCCCCTATAGCTCTGATATAGGCCCAAATCAGTTCCTTTATTAACCAATGATATTCACATCATAAAGAGGAAAATCCCACATCATTTTTGTCTTATTGCTGTGACAAAATCCCTAAGGACCAGACTTCGAGGAGAAACGTGTATTTTGAAATTGCAGTCCATCGTGGTTGGGAGGGCACATAGGCTGCTGGTCAAGTTGCATTTGTACTCAGGAAGCAGAGGGAGATGAATGTTGACTACCAATTCACTTTCTTTTTTATTCAGTCTAGAAACCCTGCCCATGGAATCACCCCGCCCACATTTAGAGTGGGTCTTCTGGAAACTTTAATAAAGAGATTCTCAGGGATCTGTTTCTATGGTAATTATAAAGTCTATTGAGTTGCCAGTCAAGATGAACTGTCACAGAGGGGTGCTCTTTCATTATCTCAAACATAGACAGCCTACAGTATATTAGCATAGTGCTGTGTGCTGGACACCAAGGAACTGTGGCGAATCAACAGTTGAACAAGAAGTCAAGGAACTGTAAGAGCTGACTACTCAATGATACATAATGATATAATTATAATATATACTGATACCCCAAATGAGATGAGTTACATTCTTAGAAGAGCAGAGTGAAAGGAACAAACACATAAAAACGGAAGTAAGTCCTTGGAAAGGATTATAGAAGAATTGGCACTAATGGATCTCAGCCTTTAAGATTCCAGAAAGAATGAAGATGGTGTGAACTAACCTGTTCTTGCTTCACTGTAATCCATACAACGTTATTTTCTATATACGAGGGAAGACACTAGAAGACTCCCACAAAAACATCACGAACATTAACATTAGCATGAGCATCAATAACAACCAGAACTTAGGGAGTGCTTATGCAACATCAGGCATTCTATTAGGATCCTTCCATACTGCAGGACAACTGGTCCAAGTGGCACAGGCCCTCTGATTGTCCCTGCACTTTGAACTCAGCAGTACATGAGAAAAGACATAAATCTGATTTGGATCTATGATCTTAACTACTATGCTATGCACCAAAGCGTGCTTGACTGACCACTTATCTAATTTGTAAGCATAAACATTCACAACACAATAAAGAAATGGGCTTCGCATAAGACTTGAATATATTCCTCTTCTAAAAGAATCAAAAAGATGTGGATTTTGTGATTTTTTTTTTTTTTGCTTTTCCTTCAGGAAGGTATTTAACTCTTTGGTTTATAGCTATTTTGATGCAGACTTGAACTCCAGAGGAGGGGCTTCCTCATACCCTGGAAGAAGTGTTACTCAGCACATGATATTTCATTTGTCAAAGAGAAGGTACCCTTCTTTGAACTCTTTTGAAGCAAAAGTAACCTGAAGCTCACTAAAATAGCTTGTTGGGTAGTTATTTGACTTGTTTGGCCTTTAATTACTGTTCCTCTACAGGTCAAACAATCCTTCAAAGGGGTCATCTAAGACCACCAGAAAACACATTTATTATTCATAACAGTACCAAAATGACAGTTATGAAGTAGCAATGAAAATAATTTTATGTTTGGGGGTCACCACAACATGAGGAACTGTATTAAAAGGTCTCAGCATTAGAAAGGTTGAGAACCACTATTCTAGAGGACTGATTTAATATAAACATAAGGGCCAAAAGGAGTCAAGAGGCAAAGTCATCAATGCTTCCGAAGTAAGAAGAAAGCATCACCTTTAAATAATCGTCCGATGTGATGATCTTTTAGGTCTAACATTCAATGGACTTTCTCCAAACTCCATCCTTTCATGCAAGTTGCTGGTGATTATGTGACTTACGTCGTGGTGAGGCTGCATGGAACAAGGGTTCTAAGCAGAAGATGAAGTGCCAAGATGCACGGGCAGTTACAACTCCTATCCTGAAAACACCCACCCTTGTATCCCCAAAACCATTGACTACCCAAGTCAGTTCCTGAAACACCCTGTGAAGACCTGTAATCCCACTCTCCTGCAATGTTTGACAGCAACTCATTTTGTTCCCTTGCATTGTACTTTTATAGAGATATATGCCAGTTCCCATCAGACATGTCTAGAACTTGTTTAGAAAGTAAAACTGCAATCATCTTGGGACTTGGGATGGAAATACAATTTGAGAAGATACAATTTTCTTTATGTCTATTTCATACTATGCCAATTTTAGCAATCTACCGAGCAAAATTCTGACACTGGCAATTCTTTGCATTGTACTAAGGAAAAATATCAATCCTGACATCTGACAATTTCTTACAATTGCACTTAATTGAATATCTCATTTTGAAGCTGCATTACTATATTCTATAGGCTTGACTCTTGGCAAATTTAGAAGTACTGTTAATCTTACAAAAATCCAACCCCATCGTTTTACAGGTAGTTCTCTGCCTTATCCAATACTTCACTTCTCTTCTTTTTTTTTATTTTTTTATTTTTTTATTTTTTTCGACTTTATTTTATTTTTTTCTTTTTTTTATTATTGAGAATAAGAAAAAAAGTTTCCGCCTCCTCCCAGCCTCCTATTTCCCTCCCCCTCCCCCCACTCTTCTCCCCCTCCCCCCACTCTTCTCCCCCTCCCCCACCTCCTCTCCCCCCCCCTTTCCAATCCAAGAGCAGTCATGGTTCCCTGCCCTGTGGAAAGTCCAAGGTCCTCCCCCCTCCGTCCATGTCTAGGAAGGTGAACATCCAAACTGGCTAGGCTCCCACCAAGCCAGAACATGAAGTAGGATCAAAACCCCTTGCCATTGACCTTGGCTTCTCATCAGTCCTCATTGTTCGCCATGATCAGAGAGTCCGGTTTTATCCCATGCTTTTTCAGTCACAGTCCAGCTGGCATTGGTGAGCTCCCAATAGATCAGCCCCCACTGTCTCAGTGGGTGGGTGCACCCCCTGTGGTCCTGACATCCTTGCTCGTGTTCTCCCTCCATCTGCTCCTCATTGGGACCTTGGGAGCTCAGTCCATTGCTCCAGTGTGGGTCTCTGTCTCTATCTCCATCCATCACCAGATGAAGGTTTTCTTAAAGGATCTTAATCTTCCTGCAAAGTATACAAAAGTGGACAGATGTTTTGAAGATGTTCTGATGGATTCAAATTAAGAAATAAGTGCTTGAAGCTCACTGTATAATTATCACAGTTCTGAAACTTTGCTGTGTGATAGGGTGGAACATAGTAACAAAACACAAGGCATTTTGCTGCCTCTGTGTGACCCGATCTTGCTTAAGAGAAAGGGAAAAATTGGCAAGTCAGCTTACCTCAGCTGTTTTGATCTTTCTGCAAATCCTGAGAAGGCTCATGTCTACTCACTGCTGATAATTACAGAGCAAGCAATTCTTTCAACCAAAAAACATACTTTGTATTTTGTGATGCCATAAGTTAGTTTGTTTTTGATGTGGAAATAGCAAACATTTTCGTTTCCCAAGGGTGGCCATAAGTATTGTACTTCTGAAAGACCAAAATGAGTCAATAGCTTGTGTTGTAAAAGAAACACATTCCGATGGTCATCAATTTATTTAACATGGTATGAGCTTTTCAGAAATAAAACAGTTTTTTCAAACCAAATGAAACTGATTTTAAATGTTTAAAGTACATAATTTTTTAAATGTATAGTTCCCCTAAATATTTTTAAGTGAACAAACCATGGCATTTCTATTGGTAGTTTGATTTCTGAGAAGATTGAGCTTTTGATCTTCATTTACTTGTGAGGAGTATTAAATCAGGAGTCTTAATGCCAAGCAACATGAAGCTCCACATAAAAGACGAGTCCAATACCCTTTCTATCAAGACTCCTTGGGTTCCTATACACTTTTAATGATACCCATGTCATGGGGGAGTTAATGTGAGCAGTTACTATTTCAGGAGACCCTGACTTGGTTTTCATTGTATCTGAATCTGAACATCATCGAATAAACTAGGATAGTTTAACTATACTGAAAGAACACACAGGTCCTGACCTCTAAGTTATATAGCTCAGTGAAAAGAAAACAGAGAACAGGAATAGGAGCAGGTATGAAAACAGAGGCAACTGTGCCAACAATTCTTTTAAACTTTAATTTGTTCTGTGACTGTGTTGCGATTGATTGGTATGTGTGGGTATCTTATTTGCCTTCTCCAGTGGTGCCAACAGAGATATAAGGCATGTGTTTTTTTTTCCACTTTACATACAAGGACAATGAGACTTAAAAACTTAAATGTCCTAATACCTAACAGCAAGTAAATGTCAATAAAGACAATTTATATTCTTTAGTGCAATGCCTGCTCTATGCGCTACATGCTATGGTACGGTTTACAAGTTGGGCAAGGGGCTGGAGATTGAAACACACACACACACACACACACACAGAGAGAGAGAGAGAGAGAGAGAGAGAGAGAGAGAGAGAGAGAGAGAGAACTCTCTTTATTGTGTTCCTTGGCAGCTTATATAGGGTCTCCTTGACTAATGGCCACACCTTAACTCTCAGCTGCAAGCCCACCAGAAACCACTTCCCAGACATGAGGAACTCCTGGCAGTCTCGTGCTCAGAGCAGCAACAAAACAAGTTGTTTGCTCAGAGCAGCCACAAGCACAGGAAAACAAGTTGTTTACTCCAGCAGACAGGGGGTCACAGGAAATTCAGGGTCTGAGGTCCACAGTCCCCAACAATATTCCATGCTATGATTTAGTCAATTTGGGTTTCAGTATAAGTCGTTCATTGAGGGCAGTTATAGAGTCCATCCATGCAAAAACACCCAGAACATCATTGAATTGCTGTACCTTACTTCGAAGCATTCACTGTTGATGTGCAAGCTTCTCACTTTTATAGGGGTCTTGGTTCTTTTTTTTTTTTTTTTTGGTTTTTTCGAGACAGGGTTTCTCTGTGGCTTTGGAGCCTGTCCTGGAACTAGCTCTGTAGACCAGGCTGGTCTCGAACTCACAGAGATCCGCCTGCCTCTGCCTCCCGAGTGCTGGGATTAAAGGCATGCGCCACCACCGCCCGGCAGGGGTCTTGGTTCTTATAGTGGCAAACTTGTCTTATAACACTTTTTCCAGGCTGTTTCTATATACTAAAAAGTGGGCATTATACTACTTCACGATGGAAAGAAATTACTTGACAAAGTACCTCACCCTGTCTGTGACATTCAGTCTACATCTATCAAGTAGAAAGATGTGGATGGTTCCCAAGTCATGACCACTTGCAATGTCACTGAGCATCAGTGGGGATTGTCTGTGATGAGGTAATTTGCAAATAATATCTACTACTCCATGCCTTGTCTCTGAAGGCATGAACTTGCATGTTTCCTGGTGTCTACTGCAAATACACATTCTACAACTTTCTGTAGACTCACATTTAAATATGCACACATATTATGAAACTTTTGCATATTTATTTTTAATATTTATTCAGTAGCAAGCATTGTAGTGAACTACCTGCTTAGTGATAAAGGAAGTGCAATGAGTAAGACAAACATGTCTCCTATATGCGGTTTAAAATATGCAACAAATAAAAAATAGCTATGAAAATATGTGGCAGGAAAAGAAAATATGTGGTATATACTATGGCAGAGGAAGTTGGAATGAATGGCACAGGATGACTTAGAAGACAGGCCAGGGTGGAAGACAGGGAATGGTCCTCGTTTGGAACAGAGCATGTCCAAGCAAGAAACTAAAGGACAAGTTATTATGTTTTTACATAAAATAAGAGAACCAGACTGTCTAGCAATGATTTTCTCCTGTGTACTTCCAGCTTCTCCCATGACATTTGAGATACACGAAAAGTCATATTTGAATGCTTTGTTGTGACCACTGTGTGTTACTGGAAATCAATTCTGGTCAGCAGAAATCACATACGACTTCTCTTTCATTCCAAGCGGTGGTAGACAAAACATCTGGAGGCTTCTGTTCACCAAAACTGTGTGCTTGAAAGATTCTTAAGCTATAGACCTATGTCTTGGGATCATTATATAAAAAGTAGAAAAAGTCCACTGTCATATATAAATTAAATGGTATGATACTGAAGTACTATGCTGAATTCATAGTGACCGAACTGCTGTATATCTGATGTGAGCTGTGCTGGGAACATTTTTCATACTCATTGGTTTCAATCTTTTTTATGTTTATAATTTACAATTGGCATATGGTGACTACTATTATTAGTTTTAATGTTAAGAGCACAATAATACTATATATATGTATATATTTTATATAATGGCATAAAGGTGAGTTGAGAGGAAACTAGTCTAATTCTCATTATATTTCCTTCATCACAAAGTATGTTTTTGAAAATATTGGATATGCACACTTGTGTACTATTTACAACATTGGACATCCCCATTTTCATAAACATGTTTTCATCATTTTCACTGTAATTTTTTGATCTCTTTTAACATTATAATTATAATTACCTATTGCTTTTTTCAGATATCTAGTCTTTTCCATGGGTTTCTTGTAGTTTTATGCTCATTAAAAGTAATGAAAAATATTGAACACAAAATGTTCTTGGGGGAAGGTGAGAAAAAAATAAGGGAAAGGGGAAACTATATGTCTTCTGCTACTGGTACTCAACAGGGTGGGTTTTTATGAGGAGATTCTGTAGGGCTTTTGAGAATTGTACTTGGCAGCAGGAACTTGTTAGAGTGCACTGTACTGAAAATCATGCAAACACATCATGAGAATTCCTTTACAGAAAGTAACGTCATTGTGTGTCATGAAGGAAAAATATTGTAAAGGCATAGTGTCCAATTAAAGCCCTAAATTTACAAACTATTGGCCAAATGTCCCTTTACATGTGATTGAAATATCATAAATAAATATAACTTGTTATCTCACATAAGAAAGGGGGGTTAGAATTACAGAAGTACTGAGCAGAAATAATAATGAAAAACATTATGTATGATGGTCACTGGTAAAGACTGAAATGATATTAGAAAAGGATCCAAAGCGCACCACTGGAGATGGGATGTTAAAGCATAATGGAGAGTGATGTGGCTGTTGCATGTGTGCAATAGACGGTAGAGAGGCAAGTGAAGAAGAGATGAGACTCTCATGACTTCACAATACTTGGAAACTTCAACATCTCACTCAGATGAAGCTGCAGAGAACTATTATCCTGCCCAAAATAGGTGGAAGAATGCAAAGAATTTAAAAATAAAAAGGTTGTCATGGCATTAGATGCCTAGAAGCGAAGGGCAGTGGTACCTGAGAGATAGGAAACAAAAGAGATGTGTTGTGCAGTTTTCCAAGAATACTCCCTGGATAGTGCCTAGGATACATTGAGAGGAAGCCTGGAAGCTCTTGTGATTGAGTGTCCTGACCAGCTGGACACGAATCAGGAATCTGGACCCTGGAGGAGAGAAATGGGGGAACAAGAGACACAAGAATAGGACAGCAAGTCTATATTCCGATTAAGCTGCAAATTTTATTTTTTTCCTCAGTGGCATTATATAGCAAAAGGGCAGGCGGGTGGGTAGGTGGCTATGCAATTGTTCTGACTGGAATGTCAGGTCTGGAGATATCCCTAGCTAACAAAAAAAAGATAAGGAAATACTGAAGGTCTGAAAATGTTAACTAACAGGGGGGAATGCTAATAACTTCTGGGGCCTGGGACCTGCAGGTGTGCAGGCATTCTTAACTCACAGAGAGAGTTAAGAAGATACTGGGTTATTTCCTGGGCCCAGAACTTGCCCTACAGAGGCTTCTGAATAGCTTACTTAACTTGTGAACTAAGAAGGCTTGACTATAACCAAATACAGGTCTTTTCTCCCAGCAATTGAGTAGTGTAGACAGTCAGCTAGCACCTTCACCAGACAGCAGAGCAAATGAGGACAAGCTGCAGAGACACAGAACACAGGAGGACTGTGTTGAGATTACTATCCAGGATGCTTGTGCACATCTCAATTGAAATGAATGAGGAAGAGTGATCTCTAATGTGGACGGACACAGGGCTATCAAACCTTCATCAAAAATGTCCTAAGTCTTGGGGCAGAAGGCGCCTTCTGAGGAGTTTCGCCAGAAATGTAAAGAAAATTAAACATCTGAATAAAAGTTGTGGTTCTGACAAACGTTAAAATCAAGACTTGAATGTCTATAATTCCAAGTAATTGGCTCACACCAAAGGAAAAGACCTCAAGAATATTAGTAGGAAAACATAAATAACCACTGTCCCCAAAAACAAAATTTACAGTTTTAGCAATTATTGTTAAGTGGGAAGCAGTAGGAAAATGTTATTCAGAAGAGATTCTATTAAAGAAGAAAATAATTCAAGAGAGCCAGCTTAGAGCTGATGTAGATGATCTACTTTGTGGTCAATCATAATCAAATAGTTATTATAATTATATGTAATCAAAAATTTAGGCATAAGAGCACATGGTAAGCCATCAGTTAGAAGTTATTTTAAATGGTCAAAATTAATTTAATTTCCATTATTAAAATTATATTTGAAGTGAAAAATAGGATTAACAGTAGAAATCAAGGAAAAATAAGGAGTGACATTGCAGAATAACAAGAGAATAAATGTAAAACTAAACAAAGGGAAGAAAATAGATGTAGTGTCAGTGAGCTAGAGGATAACTCAGGGAAGACTAATCAACATGTGTCCATTAATTGGGAGGAGGCAGGGCAGACATAGGAGGAGCACCTCTGTGGAACTGGAGTTACAGTTGGTTGTGAGTCACTGCATGCATGCTGGGAACTAAACACAGGTCCTCTGCAGGAGCAACACGTGTCCTTAACTTTTGAGCCTTCCCTTGAGTTCCTTCTGTCTCTTATGCTAAATGTAACTTCTGCATTCTCAATACCCTGTCTGTCTCATTTCAAACAGTTTCAGCTGGGGAGGAGGGTTGACGTTTACCTGGTGGTCACAGGAATGAGGGCAGCTGACCAGACTGCCTACAGACCCACTTAAGCTTTCAAAGTATGGTCCCCATTTGCTGTCATCTCATGGACCTGGTGCCATGAGTCTGTGTCCCTGTGGATGGCACGTGTGTCCTTTTGTTTTCTGCTCTATTGCTTAAGTTTCAATAATCTCTTTAATATATTTAATGTATGTGGTGGTTTGAATAGAAATGTCTCCTATAGGCTAGTGTTTGAATGCTTGGCCCACTGGGAGGGGCACTATTAGGAGGTGTGGCCTAGTTGGAGCAAGTGTGTCACTGCAGAGGTATGCTCAAGCTATGTTCAACAGAGGGTCTCTCCTCTGCTGCCTGCAGATCAAAATGTAGGACTCTTAGCTCCTTCTCTATCACCATGTCTGCTTGCATGCTGCCATGTCCCACCATGATGATAATGGAATAAAACTCTGAAACTGTAAGCCAAGCCCAATTACATGTTTTTCTTTACAAGTGTTTCCGTGACCGTGATAGCTGTTCACAGCAATAGAAATCCTAACCAAGACAGTAGGTTTCCCCTGATTTCTCATTCTGTGCTTTTCTCATTGCCCGTATGGGCTTATCTCTTTAGACTTTTCAGAAGTGGGGAACAAAGGACCCTTTTCAAAGTATCCCATGTAACTGAAAGCTTGGATTCTGACCCTGTGACACAATTAGAACTGTGACATGTATTTTAAAGTCACCCATACTTTTTCAGTATTTACAGTTTGTTTTATTTTTCTTCTATTCTGGTACACGATCACTAATATTTTGTAAATGTTTGTAGTGGATGAAAGTAGAAAATGTATAAGAAAGCCTCATATATGTTTTATACTTAATAAAATATACTTAATCCCTGGGGAGATGGCTCAGTGGATAATATCCTTGCTTTACAAGATGAAGACCTGAATTCAGATCCCCATAATCCACATTCAACTGGGCGAACTAGTGCACATGTGTAGTCTTAGAAATCCTAAGCAGGACAAGGAATGGGATAAACAGCCTGGTGCATGCCTCAGCTAAGACGAAAGAGGCCCTGTCTCGCGCAAGGTGGAAGAGGAGAATCAACACAACAGAAGGTGAGAATCAATCCTGAGATTATTCTCTGACTTCCACACATGTGCCTGCCCTCACACAACTGAATGCACACATACACATGTGCACACATATATGTTTATCTGTATACACTTAAACAAATACAGTCTATGTTCAAATTTTAGTGAATAACCACCAAATAATGAGACTGGAAAGGAGTGGGGAAAGAAGCTATATCAAGTAGAGACGAACTTCTCCTCATACTTCTTGAGTGCTGAAGTGTGTTTGGAGATATCTTCCTTTGTAATGTTTTTGGCATTTTACACCCCTCGCAGATCAACATCAGTGTATATTCTGCGTCTCGTTTATTTCTTCACTGACTTAAACATTGTGGAGACTGGCTGTATTACTCACCACTGCCGGAATAGAGTAGTTGGCTTTGCAATTGATTTAAATTAAATCTGATATTTCAAAGATATGAATCATGTTTTTACAGGGTTGCCACAATACCCCTGAGACATTATCTAATTAATGGGATAGAGGTATTTGTTTATAAATTCATCTTTAGTCATCAATAAAGACTCCTCATAGTGAAGATTGCTTTTCTATTATTAAAATAACTTAGTTAAGAGAAAAAAATCTTGTTTTCCTTTCTAAACCTCACTTCAAATGAACAGCACAAGTAAGTAAAACTCAAATAAAAGAAAGCAGGTTTTCATAAGTTGGGGTAATGATCTAAATATTCCAAGATTAACATGTAAATATTTTAGGAGAAATGTTTCCTTTCAATGTCAAAGAAACTCTGTGTATCCTTTCTAGAAAATATATTTTTATTTCGACTCACAAGTAAGTTATGAAAGACTCCAGAATTTTGGATCGTTTAATAAAGATATCTGTATACTTGCTCCTGTTTTCTTTCTGGGACATTTTTTTAAATGACTATGGTACTTAAAAAATAACTAGAATACCTTGATAAAGTATTTAACTAGACATGAGAGCCTGGAGATAGTAAAGTGTGAGCTGTTTTGCAGAAGCTATGATTTCATATTGCTCTCCGGGTAACGTATGACTGAAGAAGCCGTGTAAAGACCCTCAATAGTAACAGACTCTTGAGCCAAGCTATCTGATTTCAAATCTTCATTTCACTTACTGTTCCCTGGAGTCACGGGCCTTGGGCTTCTCCCTTTTCAGAGTTGATAATGATACTGCTTGTGCACAAAAACAAAGAAAAAGTATAACAGGCATATGGGAAGGGCAACAATAAGCAAAAAGCCATCCAGTTGTGAGAATTTAGTAAATAGTCTCTCCTAGTTATTACTGTTACCATAGCCCTCCATTACGATTACGAAGAGAATTTATTTTGTTTTCCAAGTACAAGCTGTTGTTATATTTACGACAGCAACTCTTGAATTTATGATCCTAAAATTCCCTGAGGAATATTTTTTAGAAATAAGTGTAGAAAACAAATTTGATGTTTAATGAGAAATGCAAGGACATTACTAATATCATAAAGTAAAAAGCAAACTGAATATTTGTGAGAATATAAATTCATGATATCAGTTAAGGGTAAACTAAGCTTAACTATCAATTAAGTGTAACCAAGTTTCCAACTATGTTGTTTTTAATTTTGTAGCCAAAGAAAAATTCAGATCAATTTATGTATCAAGTGAACAGAGAAAATATGATGTCTGATTCTGAAACCATGATTTCACAGATTTTCCTCTAAATCTATTACAACTTAAGCAAGGAAAAATGTCGTGCTGGGATTGGAAAAGAAACCTAACTCAGTATTTCTGTTTTTAAAGCAGAAATATTAAGTAATTATTAAGTAATTCTCTAACTTATGGGAATTGTTATACAAAATAAGTAACATCCCTGCTGTCCTAATGTTGCAAAACTTATAAAACACTCCTTTTCAAAGACTGAAGCTTTGCTTTTCAATTTCAAGTCAATATAATTTAGCTCCTAACAGTTTTACAATTTCCAAAACTAAAAGCAAAATCTCAAAAATAAAAATCTTGCCAGGTGGTCGTGGCACAATGCCTTTAATCCCAACACTCGGGAGACAGAGGCAGGCATTTGGATCTCTGAGTTTGAGACCATCCTGGTCTACAAAGTGAATTCCAGGACAGCTAGGGCAGTTACAAAGAAACCCTGGCTCAAACAAAACAAAACAAAATGCCAGGGAGAAGAAACCAGACTGAAGAATATTACTGTAGATCCTCTTACATTCAAAGTCACTATTCTTTAGGAACCCTATGTTTATTCTGCTGTTTATTTTTGACCTTCTGTCTAAGCTCTTCAGGCCATAACTACCGGGTCCCATTTCTTTCAGTTTATGTACAGCCATATTCTGAATTGATCTTATCAACTCACCAAGGAGCTTGAGAGCTAACCTGTACTAACCAGGGCTAACCTGAACACTTCCTTCTTCCATAAATTCTGTTTTCCGTTACCTGACTGCATCCTTTTTATTTTTGAAGATTATCTCAGTTCTATTCCCTCTGCATCTTGCATGCCTTTACCTTAGTGTTTGCAGAAATCCACAAAACGAGGACTGGGGAAAAAAGCCATCCTTGTCACATGCTCCCGAAAACTCTCTCCACATTGATTCAGCCTCGTACTGTACTGCAAGCTAAATGTTCTTTGGTTCCTTATGACCTAGGTTCAGTGATAGTACCTCAAGCTCTGTCTATGAGTAAAGTCATTTTCTTGCATTAGGAAACCTCTCAATGGTCCTTGCCCCTAAAATCTTTGTACATATGTAATACTTTCCCTTTAGCATATTTTATTCTATGAATCAACTTCTAATAAGGTATGGCGGGAAATCACAGTCCATCAGTCTTGATATTGGATCATAAGGTGACTATGGTTTCCTTTCTGGGCACTCTCAAAGGTCACTCACTCACTCTAAGGAAAGCAATT
Source organism: Alexandromys fortis (assembly GCF_014885135.2). Classification (NCBI taxonomy): domain Eukaryota; kingdom Metazoa; phylum Chordata; class Mammalia; order Rodentia; family Cricetidae; genus Alexandromys; species Alexandromys fortis. The sequence continues at coordinate 47,182,257 of NW_026067949.1, forward strand.
TGGGGTCATGTTTCAGGTTGCTTCAGGGACAGAGCATCTCTAGGGCACTTGGTAATGGGTCCTTGAATCCCAGTGTACCCTTGCTGACTGTAGCCCAGGCATATGGAGGGACTTCAACCCAAGGACAGACTTTTAGTTTGAGGTACCTAGGATCTCAGTCTTGACTCAGAACCTATGAGGTTATGTTTGTTGTTTTAAACCTCAACTTTGAGATTTAGAGCACTTGATGACAAATACATTGTTCCTTTTCAAGCCTTCATGCTGTGTATTAACTGACCTCGTTTAAACACAGCTAAAGGACCAGACTTCTGACAGTGCTCAGCCACCAGCTGTTGCCTCTTCCCACCTCTGAGGATGCCTCTGTCCGCTGTTCTCAGCATCCTACACTGGTAACCCCGCTGAGAACGTTTCCTGGGAAGGGAAGCTGAAATCGCACCTTCTCCCTATTGCCTCGGTGCTTTATACCTATGGTTACCAGGCCATATGAGATCATCTAGTAAATATTTGACAGATACAGTGACTTACGAGTAGAAGCTGATTTTATGTGCCCGTTTCCACCGAGTGTGTGTTTAAAGGTGACATCTACTTTTCCTTATGCTAAAAGAAAAAACGAGAAAGATCCTGGGAAGGCAGTAGGTGGCTGTTTTGTTTGTTTATTTATTCTTACCTCAGGGAAGCTTTAATACCAAACCAAACTGTGTATTGAAACTGGTATACAGTGATGGCAATTCCTGCTGCTAAAACAAACATTAGCTGAGAATATGTGGGCAAACACACACAGGCGCAGTGCAGTCACCACATCTTCTGCGGCTGAAAGATGCCCAGTGGCACTTTTTTTTTTCTTTATCAAAACCCCCACTGACAATAAAAGGCAAGGCACGAATGCGGAAATGCACCGTAATGGCTTGTAAACTAACTTTGAAATTGCACAGACTCAAGCATTCTGGTTTCTATTGGGCCCATCAGCCATTACCAAGCTTTAATGGATGCAGGTGCAGCTGTTTCTTAACAGGCTTTTGTTTTCACTTAATCCCCTTATCTCTGGCTGTTACCAGTGCAACTTCATCTGCTTGCCCTCCCCTCCCCAGCTCACTCATTGAGCTCCGTGGGCAAACTCGATTTTCTAGGAGAAAGACCAAAAGTTCCCGATATTGCTACAACCAAATAACAAGCGATTCTGTGTCATTTAAGTTGACTGGCTACAGTTTTCTGGGGTGGTCTGTGGCTGGGTTGATTTTCATCATTCATTCTTGCTTTTTATCATGTCGAAATTATCATCTGCTCATTCCCTACGTTTTAGGTTCTAGAATAATCTCTTAGTTTTCCCATTCTTGCCCTTTAGCCTGTACCTCAGCCCTTCTTTGGCTTATTTTTAAGATCAAATGATATGGATTGACCTTGCTTTTTTCGAAAACCTTCCTAAATTTCAGTCCTCCTGGGCTCGTTCTCCGTAAAATGCTGTGCAAAGACTTCTCTGTGTTGAGAAAACACAATTATGTATTTTGAATGTGGACACTCTAAGCAGGAAAAGGACCAATCTGATTGGAAGTGTTCCAGAAAGGGTGGAATATTTGAAGGAAATGATTTACTTTCATGGTTTTTCCGAGTAAATCCTGCTATTTACTTGGAGAAAAGCCACAGGTACTCTGGGAGTTTGCTTTGAGAATCACATCCCTTCAGCTGTGGGATGTTGCCCACTGGTTCAGGTGCACAGGAAGACTGGTTTTCCATTGCGCTTTGACCTTTAATCCTCAGTTTTGAAAGAGCACTCACTTTTGGCTGGAAAAATACAGACAGCCCCGGCACACACTGGTCAGGGAGAACTCACCTGAGTTTCTCTACTGGGAGAACTAGAGAAGAACCCTTTTGAATGTACACACTTAGGTTCTAACTGCCCCAGTTGAAACCAGAGAAGCTGAGCAGAAATTGTCCCAAAGGGTTCTTGCCTTTCTCTGTTTTCACCACACAAGCCCCTCCTTGGACTTCAAGGTCAATCTCCGGGAGGAAGGTCTTCCCCCTCCTCTGTTAGGAGCCCTTGGGTTTGCTGGGTTATTTTCTAGTCAATGTTTTGTATGGCTTTCAACTTGAGCTCATTACAATGCGATCCTTGTGCTAGAAATGCTTATTTATACTTGACACACAGCAGATGTTAGGAAAAATAAGCCAATAGCAGAGGTATATATAAAATTATCATTTACTAAAGAGCCATGAAATAAAATTTGGTGTTGTTTTCTGACTTCTGATGACATACTTGTTTAATTTAAGTGCATGTTTTCTGTATAATCACATATGTATAACTTAAAAGAGCTTTCCATGGCTTATTACTCCTAGGAATATATGTATGAATCAATATGAAGGGTACTGTCATTCAGTGTGAAACTAGAGTTGTTGATCATCTGGAGGTAGCTATTATTTTGAGAGATGGTAGAGTATTTTATGTATTAACTTAAGGTTCATCTATCTCTATATACTTACCACAGTATAATATTTTGGTAGCTGTATATATCTACCATATTGGTCCCAAACTAAAATTTGTTTGGGGCTCAAAAAGACTTGAACTTTTATTGAACTACTAGACTATCTTTTTAATGTGTAGCTAATATTAATGAATACCTATTGTCTCAGCTCACACAGAACATTGAACAATGGACAAGAAGTATTTAGAGGGCATTCTTCTAGAGAAAATAAGCAGTACTTAATGCCTAATAAAAGAATTATGTTTAATCATATATTCATTCAAAAAAGAGTACTCATTTTACTCTAGTATTAGCTTGTAGCAGAATACAAAACAACCTTTGAAATAGAAGTTACAATCTAATACAGAGACAGAATTAACTCTATTGTTAATCACTGGAGACTGTTTTTATTAGCTGTACAATAATAAAAAGATAAACTGTTTTCTACCAATGAAGTCGTTTCAAAATTGTAAAACTTCACATATAAGGAAGTTCAGTTCTGGCTGTGAACCAGAAACAATTAAAAGTTAAATGTTGCTCTTAGTTTAATTTTAATGTATTAGCCTTAATGCCCTATGTTTAAAAGCTCAAGGCAATACCAATTGACCTCAGAAACAGACTCAATATTACATAGTACAGAAAATGTCACTCAATTTGGCAACTCATTCTAATAGAAATATTAATTCAGATATATATGCAGGCAATGCTATTTACTGAAAAAGAGCTTAGATGTATTCAGAAAATTCAGAAAGTGCCCCCATAGTTTATTGGGTTCCCCTAAACACATGCATTATAACCCGAACTTAATACTTATCTTACATGTTACTTCAAGTTACACATACATACATAGAAAACCTACACCTAAATTGCACAAGGATGTGATGTTTGCATAGAAAGGTATCAGCCATCTTCTGAGACTATTTGGTTCATTGTATTTTGAGGTAGATGGACTAATAAGAGTAGCATGCTATTCCTATTTCTAGTAAGTGGTCTGGTTTACATAACCCTGCTTATTTCTCAAGTTCAAAGAGCTGGTTATGTTTTCAGACAAAGATTTTTCCCCCTCTTGTTTAGCAAATAAAAGATAGACTTAAAAGAACACAACACCCTTAAAAGTAAACCAAAATATTGTGTCCTCATTTGGGAACATTTGGAATAAAAACATTCTGGAAAAAAATAATTAAAGAGTGCACATTAGTTTCGGAAGACACATGTCTAGAGAGACTATCAGATTTTCATTTCTTGTTCATAATCTTAATTCTAATGGTTGCTCTTGATTGGATTGAAAGACATCTGGAAGTCATGTAAAGCATGCCTTGTGTGTCTGTGAGGGTGCGCTCAGAGAGGATTTGATCACAAAGGCTCTGCTCTATTCAATAGTTTAATCCCTTTGTGGTTATAGAAATGAAGTCACTTGGAAAGCGGTGGAACTGTAGAAGGTGGAGACAGGTGAGGCAGTGAGACATTGTGGCCAGGCAGGCCTCAGCTTTGTTTTCTTCTGGTTACTCCTCTGTGTTTCCTGGATGCCAGGAGGTAAACATCTTTCCTCAGCCCGGACTTCCTCCATGGCATCTCTGTCTTGCCCCAGGCCTGCAAGCAATGGATCCAGCTGATAGATGGAACCTAGGATGCCAGTAGTCTAAACAAACCACCTCGCTAAGTGTTTTTTGCAGATACCGTGTAACGATGACAAAATCTCCAACGAACATAAACGTCTTCCTGAACGTCTCATTTATCATTTAAAATTACTATCTTTGCATTTAAGCTCGTGACTACAGTTGGCTGTGGTAAGTGAATGCTGTCAAGGGCTGTACGATGAGCCAAATTCATCGTACATTAGTTTTGATCATGTGTGGCATATTATTATTAGAAATACACCCATTAATCCTATCACATGGCATTTAGATATCACAGTAATTGTCCCTGGTCAATAAAAGCTGTCAGCCAAAGTATTTGACAAGCATTATGTTAGTCAGCTGTTCATTGCTGTGGCAAAACACTAAAGCAAAACAAACTTAAGAGGGAAAGAGGTTCACTTGGTGCTAATGGCTTCTGAAGCCTCAGACTATTGTGACAGAGAGAAGACCTTACTTTGTGGCAGCCTGGAAGCTGGGGGAATTACATCTGAACTATGTCCATTTCTCCTTTGATTCCCACCAGGCTTCTATCCCAGCCTATAGGCTCCTACAGGCACCCCAAAGCAGGTCATCTCACCTTAGTGCATTCCAGAAATCCCCTCTCAGACATGCATTCCTTGGACTTCCCACAGGGCAGGGAACCCTGATTGCTCTTTGGGCTGATGAGGGAGGGGGACTTGATTGGGGAAGGGGGAGGGAAAGGGGAGGTGGTGGTGGGGAAGAGACAGAAATCTTTAATAAATAAATAAATAAAGATTTTTAAGTTATGTTGCTATTCTATACAACAATCTTCTGACAAACAGCTGATGAAGATTTTGTCAAAAAAAAAAAAACATGTTTTAGTAAGCCACATACATCCCTCAGTCCAACCAGGACTGACTGTCAGAGCCAGCTGTGATGGTGCTCAGTTGTATTCTAGGCACCCAGGAAAGAGGTATCAGAGGATTTTAGACCCAAGGCAAGCCTGGGCTACAGTGACAGATTGTAGTCTCAAGAAATGAAAAAGAGTTTGTCATTACCTTCATCTTTAAGGGAGTAGGTGTCTATAACTTATTTCTCTACATAAAAGGTAAAAGTAACAGAATAGAATGTTTTAAACGTCGTAGCCCTATTATATTTAAATAAATTTAAATTTATATACGATTTTCCATATATACCTATGTCTCTCTGTATTTCGCCCCTCTCTCCCTGTTCCCTTCACACACAGAAAGACATATAATTAGCTACTTGCTTGATATTAATCTATTATAAAATACAGTATACACTTGATGACGGGAATTAATATGTGGATAAATGGCTATAGTATAAAACATTATTGAATGAACCTAGAGTCAATTTATGTCAAATTTATAACCATTTTTATCATTTTATCTTATGATTTGGTTATCACAAACTAGTATCTTGCTATTCAGGATTAAAAAATAAAACCCTAAAAGTAGTAGTTTGGGCAGACTCATGTTGGTAAGATTCGTTGGGTGAAGTTTCTGATGTTACTGGGACACAGAATCTCACAACGAATTTCCCTGATCCTATGGCTCTTACAGTATCTCCCCTCTCTCTTCTACAACCAACCCTGAGCCTTAGGGGTGGGGGTAGTTATGTATAGATTCATCAACTGGTACTGGGCTCCACAATTCAGCATTTTGGTTGGTTGTGGTTTTCTGCAATGTTCTCTGTCTACTGCAAGGAGAAATCTCCTTGATGAGGAATTAGGATTGCACTTTTCTGAGACTATAAAGACAAATATTTAGAATGTACTTAGAGGTTATGGTGGTTTAGTAATATGTATGTTACAGGTTGTTCTTCAAGATCTGTGACTTCACCAGCACTAGGTAGTTTAGACACTATAAAGTGGACTGGGCAAGACAGGAGGACGCAAGGTCATCCTAGGCTCTGTAGTCAGTTTGAGGACATCCTCAGCTACATAAGATCTGGGCAGAAATGACAAGAAAGCAGTAGAGATGGAGAGGGAGAGCTAGAGCCAGAGCAAGCAGTGGGGGGGGGGCATTATTTAGCTGCACAGTGGTATTTAAGAATGACTAGAATGGAAATCTATAAAATATGACTTAAATTGCCACGTGTCAGAAACTATAAAAGCAATTGTATCTTAGGGCCTTTCATGCCAGCGTGTATAACACAAGTGGTCTTTTTCATCATTTATAGTAAATATGATTATTGCCAGATTGTCAATATGGTCTCAGTGTGTTCCTAGGGAAATTTGGCTCAGTCTGTTTACAACTCTTTACAGATGTTAGTCTTCCACAAAGACCCAATCATTTTTACTTTACTATAAACTGAAGATTAGATAATTTCATTTATCTCTTAAAATATGCAATAATGTTATTTACATAAATCATGTTAGAAGAATTCAGGGAGATAAAAGGGAAAGTAGGAGGTTGAGGAATAAATTTGTTCAGTATACCACATATACTTGTAAGAAAACTTAAATTTGCAAAACCGTAAAGAAAAGCTCTAGTAATGTAGTTTAAATAAATTGAATTGTGTAAAAACTGAATTTCAATTAAAGATCATAAACATATGTACCCGAGCCAAGCATAGGGGGTACTAGGTGACAGGAGCTGAACTGGAGGCAGGAAACATGGCTACCCATGGCTCTGTTGTCAATACTACTGCTCAGTTCAGAGTTGTCCCAGTGTGTGTGCCTGGCAGTGACGTCTCAGGGTATTTCTAATTCACTCAGCATGTGTTTTAAAATGGTTAGAGTCAAGACAAAAAGAAAAAGAAAAAAAAAAGAAAACCCAAATTACTATTTTAAACTTGAGGATGATATTTAACAAGGTCATAAAATTTTTGAGATACATACAACATATTCACTAGATTTGGTGTAAACCCCACTTCTTTCTAATCTCAGTTCGGGGGCTTGCATTATGCTATCCCAGTGTTACATATCTGCAAGCAGATTGATAGTTGTTAAAAGTTTGGGGACAGTGTTGCCAGTATGAAAAGTGTGAAAATAATGACTAGTTAGGGTAAGATAGCCAGTAGCGGCTTGAAATAATACCCGAGCTGAACATTAATTAAATAAAGGTGTCTCAACCAAATAAAATTGCATGCATTCCTGCCAAGTCTCCACCAAAATTGTTGCACCGTGCTTTAGGACCGTGTCTGCAGGTGTTCAAGGAGTATGAACTGTAGGGCGGCTTTTGCTCTACGTCTCCAACAGCATGTTTAGTTTTAGAGTAGCGTTAGATTCACAGGAAATGAGTCAGGTTTACAAAAGCGAGTGAAGATTTCAGAGTTCCCATATACCATATCTTTATGCATTATTATCGTCCGTTGGTTGGGCACCTTTGTCAGGATTAATGAAACAAAATGGTGAATTATTAGTAACTAATGTCCATGCTTTGTTTATATTCCTAATATTTCATCTAAGATTATGTATAGAACCCCAATTTCTCCCGTTGTCCTCCTTCTTTAGACTACTCTGGGGTGTCATGGACTCTCTGGCCCTAGTAATTTTGAGGAAAACCAATCAGCCATCCTGGTCAGAAGATGCATTGGTTGAGATTCCTCTGAGTGTTTTCCTTTGGAGACAGGGTCTAATGTAGCCAAGGCTGACCTCAAACTTTCTACATCGATAAGAATGGCCTTGAGTTCCTCATTCTGCCTCAGCCTCTCGAATGATGTTATTAGAGCTATGCACTACAGTGGCTGTTTTCCCATGGTTCTAGGGGTCCATGAGAGGCTTCGTACATTGTTCGACAAGCTCTTATTAGCTGAGCCATATCCCCTCCCAATGTGTTTCTTGAAATAACAACTCTTGATTCCTACAGTGTTTATCTCTCATCCAACACCATTCCTAACTCTACCCCCACAACAACTTCTGGCTCAGGGCACGTCACAGAAGAGGGGCCAGCAAGAGCGTAAGTGCTAGACATTGGAGAGAAGTGCTGCGAAATACAAAACTCTAGCTCTGATATGGTTCTCACACTCAAGAACTCAACTAGCTGAGCTTATTGAAACAAGACCTGTACAAGATCAGTCAAATCCAGCCAAAATCCCAGTGTAGGTGATAGAGGGGAACCCCTGGGAAACTACTTCTTTGAACACACGAGCAAGCATGGAAAGGAAAAGAGAGCACAAAGTGGGGTCGAATGTCAGTCTCTTTACAATGAGAGGTCTAAGACTCAGACCTCATTTAGTTATGAAAGTATTTCATTTTTCAATACACAATTCCCTAAGTAACGCCACAGTTTTGCATACGGCGCATCTAGAATGGCACTATTCCTCTGAGTTAATAATCCAATCCGTTCTAAAAATGCCTTCTCCTATTTTGCTGTCATTAGATTAAAAGGCTTGCATTACTCAGTTTGCCTTGCTTTTCTTCAGTTAGTAGAAATGGGTTGGCTTCTGAGTGGTTGATCACCCTCAAGCAATTTAAGATTAAAATAGCATTCACAGTCCAAAAATAGTTCATTGTTTAATGAAAATGCTTTAATACATGAACAGACAGCTGTTTTCATAAACTTGTATTCAAGCAGATAGTGAAAATGGAAGGCATTACGTAGTCTTATTAGAATGCAGTTTTAGTTAACCAGTGAAGAGTTGCCTAATCAAGCCCATTCAAGCTTGCATGCATAGCATAAGCCATTACAAACACAAGCCAGAATCTAGGAAATGGTTTTCTGAATATGATAATCTAGATAAGAGCAAGAGATCATGATAGGAAGGACTGTCTTCTATCCATGACTTTAAAGAGAGTAGAATTGGTTCAATGGAAATTGGGCTCTCAGCCCAAGCTGAATTAGGCAGGAAGCCTAAAGGAAATTGAATGTTCTCTGTGTCTCCTTTCTGCTTTCTATTTAATTTGGTTTTGGAAGAAATATCTGTTTGTGAGACAATCTTGAGTTTATCTGAAGCAGGTGGATGATGCTTTTAAGTTTTCTGAGATGGAAAAGCAAAGAATGATAGCAGAGAAAAGAGAGGCTGCCACTGGCAAGCCTTAGATGGACCATGGAAAACATTGCATGTGGACCCTTAGCAGTGGTGTAGGGAGATCTGACTTCTGCCTAGGACAGCTGGACATGGGTATCTTGTATTTATCTCATAACTTACCCATGTTCTTGACATGTTAAAACAGGATTGTGTAATCTCTAAAAAGGAATTTGCATATTTTGAATTACTCAACATTTCTTATATTCATTAAATGTACCAAGATATAAGGAGGGCCTGTTTTGTTAAACATAGATAATGCAAATTCTAATGACAGTAGTATTTTAGATGGACAGATAAGAAATAACTGAGTATATCAAATAAGAATAAAAATGCATTTTCCAAATGTATATTGAAATTGTTTATGCATGGAAGTTGTGGCTAAATGCCCCCTAAGCATTTCTAAGGAAACTCAAGAAACCCTAGAGATAAGGAAAACTTTAAAGTTAAGTGCCCACAATTTATATCTAGGAATTTTAAAAACTTCCTCTGTGACTCCAGTTTTTCAATGGATTGAAGTAGCATTTCAAAAAAAAAAAGTGAATTTATTTTCGTTAAACAAGAACACAAAACAATTATACTAATGCTAGCACTGAAGGACATGATGAACTTGATGGTAAAAACTGGGATTGCCGTTTTCTAATGGGAAAGATCATATAAGTAAAATTGGAAGAAGCTGTGGTGGTTTAAATGAAATGTCCCCCATAGGCTTATATATTTGCTTAGCCCCAGTTGATGAACTATTTGGGAAAAAATAGGTAGTGTGGCCTTGTTGCAAGAGGTATGTCACTGGGAGTGGGCTTTGAAGTTTCAAAATCCCTTGCCAGGCCCAGTCTCTCTGTCTTTCTCTCTCCCTCCCTCCCTCCGTCTCTCTTCACAACAACATAATAGTAACTAAGACAGAAATCAGAAATGACAAAGAAAGTATGATGCACTGAAGTGCAAATATTACTAGAAATGAACCATTTTGTACATTCTAATAGCATGGTATATGATTCCAGGACAAATTATACAGTATACAAATTAAGAATATGAATGAGTGCAAACCAAAAGATCAAAACCAAGCGAAAAGAGGGATTTATTTTACTAGAATCTTGGAGTCTAGTTAGGTTCGTTGGTAACAATTAAGTTTATTTTTGAACAAACCATTGCCATATGTATGGTTTATGATCTGGCTTTGCTTTCTCTACAAGTCACAATATTTTTCAAATTAATTGACTATAATTTCAGCTCCAAATAAACATGCTTAGGAAACTGTAAAGTGCCATGAAGTAAGGTACTACCCATGCCTTATTTAAAGGGTGTGCGCTTCCCGATCTGGGATACCTCCTCACCTTGTTACTAAAGCTGAGCCTACATATGTATTTTATAATTACAGCTATGCAGCCTCATTCAGTGTCCTCTTTGTCACTGTGTGGGAATAAACCACCTTTAAGTCTGTTATATTTAAAGCACTCAGTATGAATGATATCCCTAAACATGTTTTATCAGTGTGGAAATACAAGTGGACAGAATAAATAAATTTATAAGAGGAGAATCCATATCATGCTTTCCTTAAAAAGAGTAAAGCATATGTAATTAGAAAGTCTTAATGAAAGTAATAAAGGTAGAAAATAAATCATAACCTTTTTGTTGAACAGATCTATCTTAGAGGGATGACTCTTAATGATTTGTCAATCTTGGTTTGAACCGGATACACGGTGTTGGTGCATGCATGTAGAAAAATATCCCAGGCCCCTAGCTACTTTTCTACAACAAATCTTGCTAAATAGAGTATGATTTTAAACTCCCCAAATTACTTCAGGAAGGAGCAGGTGTGGGTTAAGAGAAGAGAAGCTGCTGAGCTCGCTGGTGTTGAAGACACTGTGGAATGACTTTCTACACAGCCATCAGCGTCTACTGGGCCCCTTTAGGTCACCAGTGCTTAAATGGAGCCACCTTTCCCTAGCCAGAAGTAGGACATATCTATTGCACTGGTGAGCTAATAAAGGTTTGTCGCATTGAATGAAATTGCTAGCATGTAGTTGGCTACTAAGATTTGTCAAAGCGAATCTCCCAAGCAAAATCTACGCCAATGCTGTACTGGGTGACTTTCAGTGCCTTCAGGGCTGTAAAATCTGTGGTCTGTCAGAGGCTTAACACGTTGCACATGACTTGATCCTTTCAGAGTTCCGTCTTCTAGGGCTTCTCTACAAGAGTGTCAGTCTTTCCTTCTTGATTATGAACTCCACGGGAACAAACTGTGTCCGGTCCCTATTTCTGCACTCACAGGTGACTGTCACTTGAAAGGTGATTATTTCCACTGTGGTTTTGGAATTTGGTCAAATTCATTTAGGTTTAGTTTGCATTCGTTCAGTCTCTATGGATCTCTCTATCTTCTGGTCAGTTTTCTGTCCAGACATCCTGCCACTTTCAGGATATAAGAATGAGATTGGCTTTGCAACTTACTAGGCAGCGTACCTCTGGATAATTGACCCATTTGTTAAGCATATGTAGGGTTTTACCTCATTGACTGATCAGTCATCATTTAGACAGGGTTATTTGTTTCCTTTTGAAATATTTGGAATTAAATATTAAAAGATAGATAGAATTAGTTAATATATTAAAAAAGTATAAATACCATAGATTTACCTGTCTATGCTCTAGGCATCTTCTTTACCTGTAAAACATGTGAATTTTTTCTCTAACCTTTTTTTTATCAGCATTGTTTTTTAGATAGCATTTACTTAGATATTATATTTTATAAGTAATATATAAGATATACACACATATAGCTATATATAAACATATGTAAGATTTATTCTATACCTTGATTTAGAAAGAGATTTATACCCTGTTTTAGAAAAAGACATTCATCTGCTTACTTTAAATTTTTTTTTTACATAGTAGCAGTATTGAATATGACTTTTAAAACTTTGGGAACAACAGCCTGGATTTGAATTCTTATTATTTCCATATAATAATTTTCAATTTTTAAGACCTTTCCTTGTCTGGGTTTCCTTGTGTATTTCATCGATAAAAGCATTTACTCATTCATGGTTGCTGTAAGAATTAAAAGACAGGGTACTTATCACAGTACGTGATGTTTGGTAAACGAAAACTAAATTTCAATAACTACTAAAGTAAAACTTAGAAAGATAAACACTTTATTTGAAGTTCTAGTTCATACTTTATATTATATTCTAATATATGTTATATATCAGTTTTTCTAATGCATACATTTTGATATTACATATTTAATATATTACACAAATACAAGACAGATATTCAAGTTATATAAAGAAGTGTTTTATAATGAAATCTACCACTCACATGGGTATCTTTGAAAATAAAATAATTAAAGTATAGCATTTAAAAATGAAAACACAGTTGATCTATCTAGATCATTTATTGGTGTTTGCAATGCTTGTATGGAAAAAGGATTCTACCACTAATGTTTGTGTCATTGCTAGCCTCTATAACATTCTGGCATGATTTATTACAGTTACTACTTTTGCTTCTGGGATAGTGCCATTATTAAGTTCATTACATGAATGGTGACAATGAATGCCGTGAATGAGAATCATAAATCTTGTATCATAGGAATCCACCTGTGGCTTTATGGTCTTGAACTCTAACCATGATTTTTCAACAGCAATGAAAATTCAACTCTCTATCAGATAAGGAGCCCTTTTGACCATAAATTATATTCCTTCCTTTATTGTGTTAAACTCTTGGAATCAATAGTGTTTTTACAGGGCAGGTTTTTTGTTGTTGTTTTTCTTGTTCTTTGATTTAAGTCACATTAAAAGCTGCAACCCATGTGGTAGTTGCTTTGCCAGTATCATAGTTTGATCACGGAGTGAAGACATCTGAAGCAAAATGTGCTTTGGATTATCTGAAGCTCCACTTAACTATCCTTTCAGAAACACAAAGTTAGAAGCATGTTTTGACTTAAAACCATGTTCAGAGTTTTGGACGTAAGTGTACCTATTATTTGTCAACTGAAACAGACACTTGAGAAATGAGGATGGAAAGAAGGGAGTGTGGGGTTTTCTAAGGTTTGTTTCAAATAAACAATTGTCTTTTTGATGTTCTGAACTTAAACAACCCATTAATTGAAAACTTCAGCTTGATATCAATTATTCTCCTCATTTCCTGTGCAGTTAAATTTTTTTTTACTAAATGTAGGAATTTTCACTAATAATTTTATATTCATTAGTTTCACAGTGAAGGATGACATGTTTGTCATAGTGTGTGTGTGTGTGTGTGTGTGTGTGTGTGTGTGTGTGTAATTATGACAATAATAGGAGTAAGGTAGAAAGGATCCTAATCTTGAAGGGAATTTGGTAGAACATAGCCTGAGTTGGAAGAGGGAGAAGGAAGAATGGGGATGCTGTAAACACAGTGCTCATGTATGGAATTCTTGATTCTATAACATTGTCATCTCAATAATGACAAATCGATACATCAGCAAGATTGCATGTCCAGGAGTGACAATAATGTCAGCAGTAGACTAAATGATGGCCTGAGAAGGTACGTCTAAACCATGACACATTCTAAAGTTTGTGCTTCTTATAGAGTTTGAATGTCTCTTATCTGTCATGATACAGGTTAGAAATATGTGTCCCGTGACTGCTTTTGAGTATATAACTTTGATGGCAGTTAAACAAATTCCTGTTCATAGTTTCAGGGTTTATCTAATAGTCTATTAAATTAAAAGGCTTGTATGAATCTAGGTTTATAGCTCAGAATGCTGAGTAGAAGATATGTTCACATAAGTACAGTTAGGGTGTCAATGAAGCTTCCTGTTGACCCAGAAGCATCTATCTTAAGCCTTGGTTTCATACATCATTCTCTTCCTTAGCTCCTAATATCCTGACTTCTTGATGCGTGGATTAAACATCTTGCTGGCATCAAACGTATAAATAATCAAAAGGGTATCTATTTTTGTGCATCTGATTTACTTTGCTCAAAATTATTGTGGGATTAATTCATGTTATGATATCTAGGAATAGGTTGCTTAGATTTATATGAATGTGGCTCATATTGTATCTACCAAAAAGAAAAACTTAAGATAATCACTTTTAAATAGTAATTTTGCTTTATTCTTGAGAATTTTATCTATATATTCTTTGAAACCTCATCCTATCCACCCTAGCTTTTCCTCTCCAACTCCAAATCCCTCCTAACATATCCCCCAACCTTAGGTTCTCTTTTTATTTTTTGATAACCTTCTAAGTTCAGTTAGTGCTGCCCATACATGTGTGTGTGTATACGGCTGTGGGAAATTTACCACTAACCACACATTTTTAAAAATTGAAGGAAAGAAGGGAAGAATGAAGGAAAACAGCTATCAACAGCCAATGGCTCCTCAGTATAACTCAGGTGCTGGAGAATGTCTATCTTCCACACCTGTGCTGAAAGTTTAGCCGATTGCTCAGGTCCTGTTCAAATACACCCAGCTGGTGTGACTCCCTGAGTCTCAGAGTCATGTCAAGTTTGTAGGTGGACATGTCACAGCTTTCCTCCCCATCACCTGGCTCTCATATGCCTCCTCCCTCCTTTTCTGTGTTAATCCCCAAGCACTGGTGGGAAGGTTGTGGGAGACAAGATGCTCCATTCAGGATGGAGCATGTGGTCCCTCTTCCTCTGCACTATAACCAGGGACTCACTGCTCACTGACTTCTGCAAAGCAGAAGCTTCTCTGACCAATGTGGAGAGTAGCTCCAGTCTTGGGTCTGATCTGATCCCTTCCCTCAAACAAGTATTATGGTTAAAATGATTTCATCTTTTCTAACAAAATCTCAGTGGGTGGGGGATGTGAGGACTGGCCTGGAATCAGAAATGTCAGAAGTTAATCAAAGGTTCCCAGGAGGCAAACATCCCCAGCTTACAAGGGAGCAATGGAGAGGGAGAAACTTGCCCTTCATGGGCATCCAGATAGGGGTAGAGAAGCTAGCACATTTGGTTTGGCTCCCACCTTCTTTGGTTAAGGGCTACGCCTCTCAGAAAGAAAGTTAAGCTCCACAAGTCTCAGAACAGTTTCTGGTGGAGACGCGGATGCTGACAGTCAAAAAGGAACACAGACTGATGAAGATGGCGGGGAGCTCTCCGGGGACACGGACAGAACAGCAGAAAATCTGCTACAAATAACGTATTTCATCGCTTATTTATTCATTTCAATGTTGAGAGACTTTTGGGATCATTTTTAGCTTTACGTTATGATGAATAATACTGCTGTGAACATTTTGGCATTTCTGCATATATTGAAATAGGAAATAGGATTAGTTAACCATACGTTGTTCATTTCCCATTCAATGCAAAGTGTTAACAGTTCATGGTAGTACTTTGAATAGTGGTCAGCACAACTACATGAGACTCACAGATGCTTATCAGAACTGAAGGTTGTCAGTCTAGTTTTTAACCGTGCTAGCAAGTTGGCAGAGGTACCTAATTTTGTGCGGCTAACTACGGTATTACTTTGTACTTCTCTTATATCTTCTGGGAAAATCATGTTTTAATATGCTTATGGAGCATTTGGGTACCCTTCTTTTGGAAGTTATGATTTAGTCATCGTCTAGATGGTGTCAGATTGTCTTTATCATAACACCTTGGAAGAACAAATTACATAGTTTATATTTGATTTGCTTGCCAATTACACTGAACAGAGATATATTTAGGGAGAATAGTGACTCCCTAAATATATCAGGCAGCTCCCCCACCCACAACTTGATCAGGTTCGAATCCCTGGGATCTATAAATACTACTGTATATGGTAAAGATTTGCGTGTATGAATAAAGACGTCAAGATAAAGAGATTATCCTGTGTTATCTAGGTTGGTTTTTAATGCATCTGGATGTATCATTTGAAGAAAGAATCAGAGAAAAATTTGGCATGTATACAAGAGATAAGGTGAGAGAAAATTAGAACCTGAGTCACTGAAGTTACCAGAAGTGAGAAAAGGCAAAGAACGCATTTTGCCTAAGGCCTGTTGACATTTTGATTTTGTCCCAATGGTGCTAATTTCATACCTCTGGAACCTAAAACTCTAAGCGAACATGTTTGTGCTTTTTTAAAATTTCATCTTGTTGATAAAAATCTATTTATAAAGTAATTTATATATAGTAAATATATGCACTGATTTGCTACATTTCAATTCTTTTCTCGATGTTTTAATGCATAGCAGCTCCCAGTATGATTGCAGTCCAGTTTACCTCTTTATTGCCATGTGTATAAAATGTTTCTTTGTTGTAACTTCATAAAGATATCATTCCTTTTTATATCTTACCTTTCAAATTTATGTCTATCAATTACCTAGAATCTATGTATGCATATAACATGAAGTAGGGTTACTGGTCTTAGTGGCTTCCTCTGTAAGGATGTTCTGATCAGGGCCATTTATTAAACAACGGCCCTTTACTTTACCCTCTGAATTTCAGTGGGGGCTTAGTTATAATTGAGAAATTTTGTCACCCTGTTATTGTCCTCTGTCCCATTGTTCTAAATGTCTTTGTACAAACAAGCAGATCTGAATTAATTTCACATATATTGTCTGGATGTTCAGCCAGCCATCTTATTCTTTAGGGCTGCCAATTGATCTACATGTATCTATAGCTGTTTTAAATTTATGATACTGGTTTTCACAAGAAAAGCAAATGGGATTTTAATTATAATTAACTCTTTAGATATGTTTGCAGAGAACTCGTACCTGTAAAAATAATTTTTCGATTCATAAAAGTGTCATTTCTTTCCATGTATTTAGTATTGTAGTCTTTAAAATAGTATTGGAAAGTTTTTATCTGATTTACTTCTAAACATGACACATTATTGCTATTATGAATGCTAATTTGAAATTGTCATTTTCTTTATTCTATGTAGCCTGGAAAATATAAAGATGAATAGATTTTAAAAGAATTGACTTCCTATAGAGCCTATCAGATACCAAATTAACTCTTATTTAATATATAAATGTCATTTTGTGTTTTGTATGTATACACTTTATGATGTACAAATAAATTTTCATGTCTTCTTCCCTAAACTTATAGTCTACCTCTTCTGACCCCTTCCTTCCCTTGTTTTTGTTTTTCTTCCTCATTTCTTCCCTTCCTGTCTTCTATTCTTCCTTTCTTTCTCCCTTCCTCCCCCCAATTCCTTCCAGTTTCCTGCCTCTTTTGCCTTCCTGATAAAGCTTTTCACTACAGTTTCAATAGAAGTGCTAAGATTGGACATTGATCTATTCTTCCTTATAACTGAATGGAAGTTAATACTATTAACTATGAAATTTGCTCAGATTATTTTATTGGTAACATTTGTTAGATTAGGATTATTTCCTTATAATTCTAATTCTGTTGGGAGTCTCTAGAACTATGCTTTCTTCTGGATGTCATTTGACATGATCATTTTATTTGCTGTCTATTCTGTTAATGTGTAAAATCACATCAATTGATTTCCTCACAGTAAAGAGACCTAACTAATAACACATTATCCTACTATATATTACTGCACTTATACATACTTATTTTGAGCTATGTTTTTAATAAGGTAGCCTTGTAATTTTCCCTTCCTGTAATATTCTTTTTAATATTTTGACATAAAAGTTATCATGGACCCATAAAACAGTTTTTGCTTTATTTTCTCTTTTTGCATATTCTGGATATGTTTTATATGATTGGCATGATTTCTTCCTTAAATGATTAATGGTGTCTATTAATGAAACTACCTAAGCTGGAATTTTATTAAAGAAAAGTAATTTATGTATTCAAACAAAATTATTTATGAAGTAAGAAAATTATTTTCTTATGTTAATCTAGGCAGAATGTGTTTTTTTCTGGAATTTTTATATCTCACGGACTTTGCTTTTTATTGCCATAAACTGCTTGGTAATATAATTTTATGGGTTTTCTGGTGTCTGCATAGCTCATTCCCATTCCATTTCTAGTAATGGACTTACGCTAGAAATTCACTCTGTAATTTTTAATTTTTTTCATCAGTGATCAGTATAAACAGAAATGCCACTATTATAAAAAGTCAGATTAGTTTCTAAGATTTTTATACTGATTTTAAATTATATATTTGCTTCATTATACTTTCTGTCATTTATTTCTGTTTTCATGTATTCCTCTAGCCTAAATGCCTACATACCATTGAATTTCATATTTTTTCTGACAAATATATCTATGTCAGAATATTTTTTACTGGTTTTTATTGAGCTCTACATTTTTCAGTAAGCATGCATTTAGTTTCATCTCACAAATGTGTAGACGTGCATTTTACTTTGGGGCTGGGAAATGGCTCTGTGGATAGAGGTACTACATACAGGATAGACAACCTGAATTCAATTCCTGTAACCCACATGAACTCAGGAAAGAGCACATTTACAGAGCTGTCCTCTGACTTCTTTCACACATGGACATGTGTTCTCTAGTGTAAGCACAATGATTGTACACAAGAGCACACACACACACACACACACAATGTTTCTATTATTCCCATTATGCTTTCTAGTTTGGTATGTTAGAGAAATTTTTGAAAAATTTAAAGAATGTATATCTGTGGCAATCAAAATGTAGCTTATTTCTATCATCCAAAAGTGTCTTTGTGGCACTTCCTAATCAGACAAAGAAGTGTCTGTTTTTTATATGCATGAAACAGTACAATACATATTCCCACATGTCTGAATTTTTTGCTCAGAATAGGATGTTTGCTTTAGCCACAACATTCTTGTGAATAGGTGCTTGCCTGTGCTTATTGCTAAGGAGTATCCCATTCAATGGATGAAACTCTGTTTCCCCACACACATGCTGTCTTAGTTAGGTTTCTGTAGCTGGATAAAACAAGAGCAGATTGGGGAGGAAAGGGTTTGTTTGGCTTATGAGTCAGGGTCAAAACTCTTCACTGAGGGAAGCCACGCTGAAAACTCAAGAAGGACCCTGGAGATGGGAACTGGAGCAAGGTCTGTGGGTGGAAAGGGATATATTAACTAGCTTGCTCTTCTGTTGTTTGCTTGGTGCTGTCTTCTGTACCCTAAAGTCACCTGCTCAGGGATTGTGCCACCTAGAGCAGCCTGCACCCTTCCACATCAATCATTAGTCAAGAAAATACCCCTGCAGACTTGACCATGTGCAGTCTGGGGGAGGCGTTTTCTTAGTTGAGGGCCTTCCACCCAATTGATGCTTACATCAAGTTGAGAAAAACAAACAAGCAAATAAACAACAACAACAAAAAAAAAACACCCAGGATATATGCTGAAAGACTTTGGTGGTGTTTCCTAGCACAGGAAATTGCAAAGTCATAGCTGTAACAGCTGTAGAGAGTTCTTCTTTTGAAATATGCCTTAATTTCTACTGAACCATGTAAAAAAAAGGAGACTTCATTTTTAATTTCCCAGCCACCCAGACCTGAAAAATCATACAAAAATTATATTAATTACAACACTGTTTGACCAATAGCTCAGGCATAGCCCTAGCTAGCTCTTACATATTAAATTAATCCATTTCCACTATTTTATATTTTAACATGAGGCTCATAGTTTGTTACTTCACATCTTGCTTCTTGGGCAGCTACATGGTGTCTGTCTGACTTCACTTTCTTTCTCTCTACATTTAGTTTAGTTTTCCTGCCTAACTATATTCTGCTCTGTCATAGGCCAAAGCAGATTCTTTATTAACCAATGGTAACAAAACATATTCACAGCATACAGAGGGGAATCCCACGTCAGAACCAATGCCATAGAATAGTCTTACCGGCTCATATAATGAGGATATATTAAGCCATGAATGTGCAAGTGTATGTGCACATGTGTGTGTGTGTGTGTGTGTGTGTGTGTGTGTGCGTGTGTCTGTGCCATGTCTTATGCAGGTGCTCACAGTTGTAACAGTGTATCAGTGTGTTCATGGTAGCAATGCTGTGTCACATCTAGACAAGGGTGTGTCGCATTACTGACTTTTGGGTGATTTTGACAGCTCTAAATTTTCAGGTTGATGGAGCTGTTCTCTGCCAGTCTACAAGCACTTTTGAAGAGTCCACCTCATTGCTGTGAGAATTCTGCATTCTGCTGTCAATTGTATCTTTGTTCTTTCAGTGTAACGTGTCTTTTTTCTCCTAGTTCTCATCAAGATTGTCTTTTTTTTCAGCAGTCTGAATATGATATCCCTTGGGGGGGAGTTGTTTATTTGTTTTGTTATCATTTATCCTGTTCATTGTTCTCCTCATTTCTGTGTGAGTGGGTGTCTAACATTAATTTTGGAAATTTCCAAGCCACTCTACAAACATTTTTTCAGTCTGTTTTTCTTCTCTTTCTTTAAATGTCCTGTTGTGTGTATGCAAGACTGACTGCTTGCATCCTTTGGCTACTCTATGTTGGGATGTCTTTTTCTTTTCTTTCTTTTCTGTGCTTCCTTTGTTATGCCTTCAGTTTTGGAAATTTCTACCAGATGTCTTTAGCTTCCCTGATTCTTCTCTGCTACATCAGGTTTAGTGAGGAATCACTTGAAGTCACATTTCAGTTCTGACCATGCTTATTTCCTTTTGTCCTAGCATCTTCATTTCTTTCTTTCCTGGTTTCCTTCCCATTCCTACTGACTTTGCTATATTTCTACTGACTCTCTCTCTTTGCTACTAGTGTCCTTTTGCTGTATCAGTGATGATAGTGTAAAATCTTCTAGCACATTGCTCCAATGTCAGCATCATATCTAAATCTAGTTTAATATATAAAACAGAAGAAGTGGATTTTGTGTCTGGGTATCTGTCTTTATTCTAATTCTTTTGTATGGGGAGTTTTTTTCATTGATGTATCCCTCATCCCCAGGTTCTCTCTGAGTATCACTTTGCTCTTCAGACAGGGGCTAATGTTCTAGAGGTTATGGTCCCATAGCAGCACCATGCTCAACTTTTGACCCTCCTGTTATATATAGAACATCTTGAGGAGTACACCAACAAACTCTCATTCCTCAACCAAGAATGGAAAAACCACGGTCTCTCAAAGTTTGCTGTTCTGTTTCAGGCATGGGAAGAAGCTTATTTTCTTGCACCAGTGAGCAAAGCGCCACCTCAGGCAAACACACTGTTAAAGGTATGAAAGTAGAACACTCTGAGTAGCCATGCCCCAGTCTCACACTTCAGTCTGGACCAGCTCGGTATTCTCTGTCCTTTGTGACCACAAGGGAATTTTATTGTTTCATTCTTCAGGTTGTAGTTGGTGTTTATCAGGTCTCTAAGGATGATAGTGCTTGCTCTTCACTGTGACACTTGACGGCTTTTTTCCAATGGAAAAGATGGGAGGAAACATCCACTCCAGTCTTCCCATCTCTTCTATGGTGGTTACCATTCAGTTTAGACAGGCCTGGTCTTTCTAAGGAACTCCTTATAGCTCCAGTTGGACTTTTTTGACAGCCCTGGAGTACTGTTGAGTATGGAGTTCCTTTTGATGCTTTCCAAGTGTTCTGTATTCTAGACGTCCCTTTATGCTGGGCTGACTTTGGCCTTGTGCTCATAGGTAGGTGCATGCCCCAAGTCAATATGTGTTTGCTTGGGTCTATCTTTGTAAATGTTTGTTTCCCTCTAAAGTTCATCTTAGGCAATCAGTTTGGGTGTTCAGTTCTTCCGTGAAGCCCAGAAAAGTTGTGTGTTTCTAGATTGTTTCTATTATTGTTCCTTGAAGGGTAGGAACAATGTTACATCTTCCTACTTCCTATGTGGCAACAGATTGTCATTTTCAAGTCACCATCCACCAAGATGAAAGGGGATGTCATTGGAACACTAAAGAGATGCGATTTAGAGCAGTTTAAAGTTGTTCAAGGCCAATAGTAATCAAATTAGACCAAGTCCATAATAGCACAATGAAGGAAAAGACAGATAAACCAACAGTTGTGTTATTTTCCTGTTATTTTGCTCAATTTATTACAGGGATGGGAAAAAAAGTATAACATTACTGATTCTGTTGTTTAGGAGACATGAATAAGACCAAGAGACATGAGGCCAGATGCAAAGTTGACTTCTTTGGACTCACATCTGAGACTCACAAAGAAAATAGAATCAAAATCATGAATAAAAAGTGTTAAGCTCTTTGTAGTACATCAAAATTTACTACTTCTTCCCATTTCATTTGATTTATTTTGAAATGTTCTTCAATATTTCCTCAATTATAAGTTATGGAAAAATAGTTTTAAAATAAAATTAGAGAGCCATAATTCATGTAGATCAAAGGCTCAGAACATTCCATCACTCAATTTCTTAGTGTTCCTTAGCCATCAGGGTGATAAGTAGCTAACGAAAGAAATAATTGAAGTTGAATAGCAAGTGGAAAGGCAGTGTAATCCAATCAATGGCAGGTACTTAGTTTGTCACTGCTCAGGAAACAATGCTACCTCGCTATGCATTTGGGGCAATGGTGGTGCAAAGAACAATATAATTTTTAGTAGAATTCTTTATCCAACATGAACAAGTGCTAAATTCTTTTGACTAGCAAGTATTTTTATATTTTATATAAATAAATAAGATGACTCTGGCTTACATGATACTATTTTTTTTTCATATGTTCTTTTGGTACCAAGGGTTCCTATTAGTGTGACCACACTACTGTTGTGCAACAGCCTTCCTTCAGAAACTTCCCGAGAGTTAGAATGCGCCAACTTTGTCTTCTCTACACTAGAGAGAATGATTTATGGACCTGAAGGGAAAGTGTGTTCAGTGCTTTGTTGGATCATATCATCATTTTGTATCCATTTATTTTATTTCAAGACATTTATGCCTCTACCTGACATTTTAGATGCCTCTCATATAGAAGAATCTTGTGATTAATTTGTAACAGCTTTCTACAAAATGTAATTCTGAGAGATTATCTGTGTTTCTGTTATTTTTATTTACATTTTCTACATTCTTAATTGCTCCATTTCTTCTACAAAGGAAATATGGCCTGGGTTGACTTACTTTCTGCAGTATCTACCTTTGTTTATCTGTATACATACTGACAATATATTTTTTTTCTGTAAGCATTAAATTGCATTTAGGATCCTTAGTTCCCTATCTCTGCTCACCACCAAAAGCTGAATTGTTAATCAACAACCAAAAGAAGTGCCGGGGCTCCTCAATAACTTATACTCAATAAACTATGACCTTTATGCTGAATCTAGCCCTTGAGCTGAGAATGGTTTTTACATTTTCTAATGATTATAAAAGATAATAATATTTATTTCTTGACACATGAAAAGTAACTAGTGTTCCTATTTCAATGCATATAAACAAAATTTGATTGTAATCCCACTGCTGACACCTGCTGTGAGTTCCTGAAAGATTGTTTTCATTGATAAGTTACCACTATATGCTCGGCAGTGCCTAAAACACTTACTATCTGTTCATTTACAGACTAAAGTTCCTGACTTTATGAACACACACACACACACACTCACACACACACACGTGCGCGCACACACAATCTTGATTAAGAGATGGGAGATGGCTCAGTCAATAAAGAACTTTCTATGACAGTATGAGGAGTGGAGTTCAGATTCCTCAAAAAGCACAGAAAAGCGAGGCAGGTGTGATTATTGCTTATAATCCAAGTAACTGGTAGTCAGAGACTAAGGGGACTAGCTTGAGGGACTGAAACCTGAGGACTCCCATTCCAGTCAGAGACCTTGCCTTGGTATATAAATTGAAGAGTAATTTAGGATTCTGAGCCACCAGAAACATACACACATTCACACACATGTGCACCCACACAGAGACAGCACCCAAACCACACACTCATGAAATGTTTTTTTTTTTTTTTGGGGGGGGGAGATTTTTGAGACAGGGTTTCTCCGTAGCTTTTTGGTTCCTATCCTGGAACTAGCTCTTGTAGACCAGGCTGGCCTCGAATTCACAGAGATCCGCCTGCCTCTGCCTCCCTAGTGCTGGGATTAAAGGCGTGAGCCACCACCGCCCGGCTCATGAACTGTTTTAAAGTAAGGAAAAAGGATCTAGTAACCTATTTATTACTGAGTAAGTTTTCACAGCTTTATTTATTTAATATCATTAAATATTAAATATATTAATATTATTAGACTCTCAAGGTTTTAATTTTCCTTCCTTCCTTCCTTTCTTTCTTTCTTTCTTTCTTTCTTTCTTTCTTTCTTTCTTTTTTTCTTTCTTTTTGAGATAGGGTTTCTCTGTAGCTTTGGAACCTGTCCTGGAACCTGTGCTGGGATTAAAGGTGTGTGCCACCACTCCTGGCCAAAAAAGAAAAAAAAAATCATGCAATATATTTTGATGGTATTATCCTGCCTTCCCAGTTCCTTCCAATACCCCCAGATCTTCCTGCCTTACACCACACACAACCTTGTTTTTCTATCTCTCTCACTTAAAAAAAAAAAAGGCAAACAACAACAAAAGCAAGAAACACAAAACAAAAATATAAACAAACATTGCAAGACCAGTAAGTCAAAAAAGGCGACCCACTCCCCCCAAAATTATATAGAATAAATCAAAAGGGCCAGAAAAATACCAGAGTTCCTTTTGTGCTCGCCTGCTCTTCCTGGCTGTAGGGCCTGCCCTGAAGTCTGGCTGACTTAGTGGCACTCATTGGAGAGAACTGTTTTCCCCCTGCCCCCAGGTATCAACTGCAAGTATCTTTCTGCCTAGGGGTGGAAGAAATGACTGACTTTGACTTGGAAATGTAACCGTTTTAGTTTCTTTAGCAAACATGATAGGAAGTAATGAGTTGTGAGCAGCGACTCTGACAACTGTGTGGCTGTGTCCAGAGCTTGAGCATCAGTACAGAATTGCTTGTTCCTGTGAGACTTCTGAGCAACGTTCTGATGATAGAGAAGGCCTTTGTGGGTGGAAGAAGCTCAGGAGTGAGAGGCCAAGAACAAGAGGTGGACACAGAGCCAGGGAGACGAGGGCCAACGAAGGACACACCCTGGCCCTCCGTCTCTGCTTCCACCATGTCTAGCCATGATCATCAGGCTGCTGCTTATTTTCTAGTTTGCAAGCTTGTAGCAAATTTCTCTAACTTGTACCTGTAAATGGACTGGGACAATCACAGCTTCAACTTAGCCAAGTCGATAGCGTATATAACTATTGTACTTCTGTTTGTAAATTATCCCTGTTTTCACCTCATACTCTGCACATGAAGACCTGCTTACTGCTTTCCAGCCTTCTTGCTCAGTGTTGAGGACAAAGAAGACTGTCCTTTCTCCTCAAAGTTCAAGCAGTTCCAGGAACCAAGTCACAAACAATATTTTAATTTCTAAAAGTATTAAATAAAATACAGGCAAATTAGAAAGAATGGCTGAGGTCCTAGAGTGATACCCGATAAGTGGCTGAAAATGACGGTGAGAAGGAAAAACACTCGGGAAGTAACGCTGTGGATAAAAGTCCAGAACTCAGGGTCAGGATGGTGTGAGGGAACTGAGAACGGAAAATGGAATCCTGAGTCCCCTGAGAAATGAGTATCCATTGGTGAACATATTCTTTAATAAGTTATGAACACATGGGTCTGCATCCTCCCGTGCCCCAACCTCATTTTGATAGCCTTGTAGTCATTTGCAAGTTGCCGTTTTTAGAACTTCCTCTCATCTCAAAGCTGTTTTCATAGGTATGATTGTCTCACAGCAGATGTTTTGGAAATAATTAAGTCTGGCAAAAACTGCATCTTAATTTAAAATTTTCCATTTCAAATTGTCTAAAAGTATAATATAAACAAGAACATATGTTTAACCGAAATGTTTTTTCTCTTCCCATATCCCTTCAGTAACATGTCTTTTCCTTCTGGGTGGTCACCACTGTAGCATTTGTTTTTATACAAAGGAAAATATAGGACGACTCTCCTGTAAACTAAGACACAATGGAATTTTGCTTGCAATTTAATCCTTAAAGAAACCTCAATTGTGCAGTACTTCCTGTGAGTATTAACAGAGCAGATCCCTAGGTCTAATGATACACTGCACCCTCAAAACCTGAAACGTTGATGCCTTTGTTTGAACCCTGGATCTAATGATACACTGATCTCAAAACCTGAAAAGTGAGTACATTTGTGTGAAAATGAAGAAGTGAGTTTTGCTTGAGATTCAAATGCCCAAACTAGAAACATTAAAATGATTATCCATCAAAGTATGTAAGGACAAAATGCATTCAGAGAGAAGCAAATGTTTTCTACTGTATCTGTAATAATTAAATCTGTAAAAGGAATTTTTTAAACATAACAGATATAAAATAACTCAATTTTCTTTTTAAATTGCCGTGGAGTCATTTCCTTCTTCTTTTAGGAAATTCATTGTGTGTGTAACATATGTGTGTGCAAGCTCGTCTACATATTATGGTGCACATATAGAGGTCTGGGAGTCAGTTCTGTCCTCCTACCTTGAGAGCTTCTCTTGTATGTATCAACAGTGCATCCTCCAGGCTAGCTTGCCCAAGAGATTTAAAGTGATTCTCCTGTCTCCACTTCCTACCTTATTGTAAGAGTTCTAGGCTATAGATGACGCCACTTCATCCAGCTTTTGTAAGTGACTTCTGGAGAACCAACTCAAATGATCAGACTTGTGAAACATGCACTTTTACCCTCTGAGCTGTCTTGCCTCCTTGTTTCATTTAACTCTCCTATTTAAAAATCTTCAGTAGAAGAACCATTTTGTACCCAATATGAATTGTGTTACTTTCCTACAAGCATGAGATAAGTCATATAAGTTATTCTCTGTCAAAACATATAATTTTTATTTCAATAGTAATTGCCCTGTACATCAGTTTGTCTAATACTTTAGCATTAGTCTTGAAATTTTAAAAACTAATACACCAATTCCCCATAGGAATTTCTCTGGGTGTACATGATTTGTTTGCCTTGAGTGTGAAAATATATGTGTGCTTCAGATTTGCAAGTGAGAGAAATTTAACAAGTAAGGTCCACAGGACCATCTGTGCTATTGGCACCTTCTTTCTTCCTGAAGGAAAGACAACTCATCAGTAAACAAACATTAATAACACTAAAGTTCTAAACACAGCTTTTGAAATCTACAGAGAGTGTCATAGATGTTCCCAAGAATTTGAACAGAAGGAGGCTATTAACTGATAGTTCCTTGCATCTGTTTACTCTTCACCACAAATGGATTGTTCTGAAGACAATGAGTTAGATATTCAACAACACCAAGGGGGAGGGAGGAATTAGTGAACATATGAATAGTCAAAACCATCAGGAAGATGCTATATTTGTAAATAACACAGCATTGATTTTGGCTGAACTTTGTAAACTTGTGTTGCTCCAGATTACATAAAAGTGTCGTAGTCTTAAAGACAAATCATGTTTAGAACACAGGAATAGATTTATTATTAGCCACACCCAATCTGTATTGATTTGCCTAAGGAGGTTTAACACTAACCACTACAAAATACACAGAGCATTTAGAGTGTTGTATTAGCTTAACACATTAGGTGGAATTCTTTTTCATAACTCGCTTAGGTTCAGTATACATTATGTATTGATTCTACTCTGCAGCAGATTCTTTGTTAGATTCTGAGATCAAAGATCTTCAAGCCTAGATAAAAGGGCAAATAAAACTGATGGAAATGGGTTCAGTTTTATATGAAAGCAGTAATGCAGTCAATCTGCGCAGTACAGTGTGCCTTAAATAGAACTCAGGACAGCTTCTGCTGCTGTAACCAAGAGGGCAGATGACTGATGTTGCCAGCCATGGTGGGAGCACCATAATGCCACTAACCATAATGGAAGGAGAGCGTTTTGGGGAAAGAGGCATTTGAATTTGATATGTCAGGTGTAGTAATGCTGTCCAAAGTACAGCATGGCAGAACAGATTCTCTTGGAGTTAAAACTATGAGATTTCAGTATAGTCAGTTCAAAGGAAAATTAAGATTTATCTACTTTTCTTGAAAACAATGTTATACAATAATAATAAAGAGGTCATGACTTTGAGAAGGAGTGGAGGAAACACAGGTTGAGCTAGATGGAAGGGAGAGGATAGAAATTATATAAACATAGCACTCATCTATAGAGTTCTTTTAAAAGAACACTTTTTTTTTTTTTGATTTTCGAGACAGGGTTTCTCCGTAGCTTTTTGGTTCCTGTCCTGGAACTAGCTCTTCTAGACCAGGCTGGCCTCCAACTCACAGAGATCTGCCTGCTTCTGCCTCCCAAGTGCTGGGATTAAAGGCGTGAGCCACCACCGTCTGGCTAAGAACAAAAATTTTTAACTGAAAAAAAAAAGTTACCTGGTCCTGCTACCATGCAATGTCATTCCCACCATGACAGGACAATGAACCAAAATAAACTTCGTTCTCTCCCATCCCCCCAAAGAAAGAAAAGGACAGAAAGAATGATATATACATTTTATTAAGTGCTTATTACTTCAAACTTAGTAAGAACTACTTAATTTATATGTTGTGGCATAGGAATTATTTATCTGGGTTTGTTTGCTGATAGAGAAAGTGAGATTTAAAAAGTCTGTTGCCAAATTGTTAATAAAGATGGCAGGCTTCATCAGTAACTGTGTTTGATTGTATTGGTAATAACACATTACCATGCAGACCATTTTAGAATGACTCCTACTTATTTATCTCACAATTCCATGGCTTAGAAGTCCAATGTGAAGGAGGCCAGCTGCTACTCAGGGCCTCTCCAAGTCAAAAGTAAGGCATTGACCAAACCAGGCCTTGAGATCTTCCAGGTTTATAAATATTTGATCTGATTCAGACCAAAGCTTCTTTTAGCTCTAAGTTCCCAGTGTTTTTAAAGTTATCTACTAGGGATGACTGTTAGCAACTAGAGGCCACCTACACTTGGTTGTTGACTGATCCCCATATACAATTCATCACATAGTAGTTTTCTTTCTTTCGGACTAGGAAAAACAGATCTCCTGCCTTCTGGATCCTTCTGCTGACTGCTAAGCTACAATACAAAATTATATAATCAAGGAGTGATGATATTTCATGATTCTTAGCCTCATTATAGCCCCATGGTCTACACATAGTGAGTAGGAGATTGAATAAGACATGTATCCCCAGAGGAGAGAAATCTTGAAGTCTTTCTCTTAACATAGTTTTCCCTTCCTGTTGTAAAGTAGACTCCTCCTCATCTCAAGGTCCACAGAAGTTTGTCCCATTCCAGCCTCAACTGTAGCTCACAACCTAGTCATCTAAATCAAGTACAAATGGACATCCTTAAATCTAATTTATTCACAAAATTCCAAAGGCTCATTTCCTCTCTATGGATGCATAAAAATAGAGAAAAATTGCTGCCCCACAATATTCCCAAAATAAAATATTTATGCAGCCATAAGACTATACTAGATCACTCTGTGTTCTCAGATGGGACTAGAAGGTGAAAGGGGTCTTTCATTCAAAGCACATCTATATTACATCTAGGCTAACAGGAGCTTCTTGATTTGTTTCTAAGGGCTAGGATTAAATCTCTTAGGCTCTTAGTGTTGCTAGTTGTCTCTCCAAGTCATCCTTGCTTTAGTGAAATGTAGTGCAACTTTTGCATTGGATAATTAATTTGTTTCTTGCCCACAGTAGTGTGTTGTTTTTGTTTGTTTGTTTGATCTTAAATGTCTCTGAGCAGCCTGCACATGCGAAGCAAGTGCTCTACCAACTAAGCCGTTTGAGCATACTTTAACTTGATCATCAATGTTTCCCAACACTCTTGTAGCAAAAGGATTGTTCCTCAGAATGGTGTAATTAGGTGTCAGTAAAGTCTTTTAGTAGATGGTGACTGGTGAGATCTTCTAGGTCATTGGTGATGTGCCCTTGAAGGGTTTGGGTGATCTGGTCTTTTTACTTTCTCACATATACCAGATATGAAGTAAACAATTTTGCAAATAGTCTTCAAAGCAAGCTAACTAAATATGGTCTGGAATCTCTGACACTGTGAGCCAAAGCAAACCTTCATCTTTGTAGGTAGATCTCCTCAAGAACGTGTTGAAATGACAGAAAAGAGACTGACATCACCAAAGAAATTGGAGTGTAGGCTTTCTGACAGTGGAGGTCGTTTCATTTGTGCCTGTCAAGTCTAGTTTGTAGTCTTCCTGTTTCTCTGCTGTTGTGGTCTACTCAAGGACTTCATGGACCTTCTGTGGGTGTTCATAGCTGCTCCATCAGACAAATGTCACATCTAGAAGAAGTCATGTCAGCATAACTCCTATGTTTTGGGGTCATCTTGGTGGAGACCAACTGGTTTGAAAATACTGTATATTTCTTTTTCTGCCTTCATGTGGTGAAGTGTTCTGTCTCCTCCCTGTAAGCAGGAAATAGACAAGCAACCCAGCCAGCACCCTCTGGCATTTCTACTCAGAAAGGAAATCTTAACTGAAGATTTCCACCAAAGTTTATCAATTAGAAGTTCTGCTTTCATATGACAGCAGTAGACTATTTTGCTAAAGTTCCTGTCATTACATAGTTTGTACCTCCTCCTTGTAGTTTTAAGAACAAATAAAACTGCCATTGCAGTTGTTAGAAGGGTGTTCCCCAACAAGACCAGAGTGCCTGTGGGTCAGTCAAGGGTGTAGAGATGAACCATTCTGGAGACATGGTTTCAGGGAACAACATCATGTATATAAGGAAACCTACCAACTGCGATTAGTTAGCACATACCTTGGAGTGAACAGTGAGCACTCATGCCACCATGATCTCTATGTAGAAGATGCACATAAAGGGAGACATGGAGTGCACAGACTCCTCAGCAGACCAGCTACTGGCTTCTCGAGCTACTAGAAAATTCAATGTTCTGACTTCGGAAAATATTCAGGAGCAAGGTGTGCCATGTTTCTTATTTAGAGCCACAGTTTGCCAGGTAGGCAAGCTGCCAGGTCATGGCTGCATTTTGTAGATGGAGTTTCTGTCTTGCCCAGTCCCACAGCTGTTCAAGCCCCCACCAAAGCACACAGAGGCTTATATTAATTATAAACTGGTTGGCCTATTAGCTCGGGCTTATTAGTAACTAGCTCTTACAACTTAAGTTAACCTATTATTCTTATCTATGTTTAGCTACATGGCTTGGTATATTACTCAGTTAGGCATTCTCATCTTGTTTCCTTTCTGGCTGATTTGTGCAGAGAGAGCCTTTCCTATTCTGAGAATTCTCCTACTCTGGTCACCTTACCTATACTTCCTGACTTGCTATTGGCTAATCAGCATTCTATTAAACCACTTCAGGTGACAAAGCATTACAGGGTACAAGAGCATTATCTTACAGCAGCATTTTCTTCTACATGTAGAAATAACTGAGAAAGCATTCAAGGAAGCAGTGTCTGTGGTGGTTTGAATTAGAATGGCCCATAGACCCATCCGTTGAGTGCTCAGTCTCCAATTGGTGGAACTATTTGGAAGAATTAAGTGTGACATTGTTTGGGGTAGTGTAGTAGGAGTCTGCTTGTGTAGTCCCAACTGCCCAGACTTCCAAAATAACCACACAGAAGCTATATTAGTTAAATCACTGCTTGGCCCATTACCTGTAGCTTCTTATTGGCTAACTCTTACATCTTAATTTAACTCATTTCTATTAATCTGTGTATAGTTACAAGGCTTACTGCATAAAGATCCAGTGTCTGTCTCCAGTGGGGCAACATGGCTTCTCCCTGACTTTGTCTTCTTTCTTCCAGAATTTAGTTTAGTTTTCCCCACCTAGCTCTACTCTACCCTTTCACAGGTCAATGCAGATTCTTTTTTCATTAACCAACAAAGCAATACATATACAGAAGGGAATCCCACATAACCTCCCCTTTTCTAACTAAATAAAAAGGAAGGTTTTAACTTTAACATAGTAAAATTACATATACCACAGTAGGTATCAAGTAAGAATTACAGTTACTTTCTATATATCTAGTTTATATCTTATCATAACTAAGGAAAAACATAACAGTATATTTCTCAACCCCATTAAAGACCCCAGAAGGATATAATATCACCTAAGTCAACAGGAAGTGCATTGTAAACAACTTCCAAAACTCTAAAATTGACAGAGACATCTCACTGCCTGGACAGTCATCCAAAGTTCTTCTGTATAATTGGGGCATCATCTTTAGTCTACCAGTCCATAGTATCTGGCAGACTTTTCCATGAAGCAGGAAATATCAAAGACAGTTCTGCCTATATTGGCAGTTTGTCAGTCACTTTTTTGTGTACTGCAGAATGTCTTCCAGACTCTTTTATAAATCAGGAACCCTGAAGGATAGTCTCACTTTTAGGGAAGTTCAACAGTCATTTTATCTCTGTGTCCGACATGTCCAGTTCACACAGTATACCATCAAGCAGACCAGGAAAAAGAAGTTTCTTGCACAAATGGCTAACAAACTCCATGAGGAGCCCCTTCAATGCCCATCTTTTGATATTATTGGTGTTTCCAGGAGCACATGTGTCTCATTGTCATGAAAACTCCTAAGTTATTTAAACATTTTAAATGCCATATTCTGAAGGTCTCTGAAAGATTTGAAGAATACCTATCTAACTGATATACACACACACATATATATATAAAACCTAATTAACATGACTACAAACTTGACTATTATACATGACTATTAACCTGTATTTCTTAATTATACATTATATTTTAAATGAGTGGCACAAACACAATACCTTAATCAAGAGCAGAAATATACATATAACAAAATTGACTTTTTTACAAATTTATAACAAAATTGATATTTGTATCAATAGACCAAGATTTATATGAATGCAAATCTCTATTGTATATCCCCCTTTAAATGTAAACAAACATTTATAAGCAATATTTGGAAATATGGGTGTAGTTATCTTCAAACTGCTTCCTACTTTTTGTTGGGTGAAATAATTTTGGGGGTGTTCACAGTGACTTTTCTGGGAGTCTTGGTCCATCAAACCACATTAGTCTGGAAGGATTCCACAGGTTCTCATCCTCTGTGGAACCACAAGAAGAACCTCTTTTCCAAAACAACATATTCTTAGACCAAAGTTTTGAAGACAGACTACTTTTATGTTTGTTTAACTTTTCAGTCCATGCAATAAAATGTCCCTCTGTACTTAGCTCCTTCACATTCAAAAAATTTAAAGAAAACATGATAATATACATAACACAGACTCTCTGTGTATATTTCATCTTTACATGTCTTATTTGCTTTTATTCTATTAATTTTTTAATATTTATTTTATAATCTTTACTCCTTTAATCTATGACTATCTGTACTCTGTCTCCTTAAAAATGTTACCTTTATTAAACTTATAACTGTCTATTCTTTTTCTTTTCTCTCTCAAGCCTATGTACATTTATCCAACACTGTGACCCATTTAGAGATCTTTTTTATCTGAATCTGTCTTTACTGTGTATCTGTAATTATTTTCTGATCATAAGCATTTCTTCAAATGCTAAGCTGTGGCCTGACTAGTAGTACTAAGGCTGCTTTGCCTTTTGGCTCCTCCCAGTCCAACATGGTGGGGAGAGGTCTTTTTAGGGCAAGCCATGCTCAAGGTCTTATTTTCAGGCACACAGCAGGTCTATGTTGCCATTAAACAAGTTGTTGTACTCTTCTCACAAACCCCATTTAAATGCCCTGTAGCCAGACCTTTCAAAAGAGTCAGAGCCATTTGTGCTGGTGAACTAGGAAGCCACCATTTATAAAGAAGCCGTGCACTTTTTATTACACTTCTCTTAAAGCAGCCCGCCCTTTCTCACTGTGAGCCCATCTAGAAAAAAAAATTGTGGCTACCAAAAGCCATGCTTAACTCTGTTCTTTTGTGTCTAGAATTTCTTTTTAAGCTTTCTCAGGTTTTTATGTGGATATGGTAGACCATGTTGGCATCCCAATTTTTTGTAAGAAGGCTTCTTGGCCACTTATTCATTACCATACCAGACAATAATCTAGAAACAATTATCATTTTACTTTCACAGGATCCCATAGAAATAATATCACCACTATGGCAACCGGAAGTAATTCTAGTAAACTATGTCCCCTTTTTCAACAAAGTTTGTCCTCAGGGTTAGGGACATTATTTAGGGGTTGATTAAACTGGTA
Source organism: Alexandromys fortis (assembly GCF_014885135.2). Classification (NCBI taxonomy): domain Eukaryota; kingdom Metazoa; phylum Chordata; class Mammalia; order Rodentia; family Cricetidae; genus Alexandromys; species Alexandromys fortis. The sequence goes on from NW_026067949.1 coordinate 47,216,260, forward strand.
TAGAGTTATGGATTGGGGAAAATTATGTAGGTTCAGGGATCTCTTTGGGAAAAAAAGGGAAATTGGAAGGGATAATAGATTAATGTGAGCTTACTCACACTAATAAAAATAGAGTAATAGAGTGAATATGTGTGAGCTATTATTTTAGGCAATTTACATTGGTATAGATTCTTGTATGTAGATAAAAACTAAATTATATTGAATATGTTCCTATATTCATCTACAATATTTGTATATGTAGGTAAAGTTATTTTGTCATATTGTATACATGCATGCTTCTATCTCTGCTTAAGACATTTTGTATATTGATACAGTTTCAGAATATGTTTATTATGTTGCAATATACATTTCTACCTCTGACCAAGATACTTATACACTGTTTACATTTTGAGGTCATTGTCCTCATTTGTTGCACTGATGTTTAAAGATTGTTTAATATTCTAATATGAGGTCTTAGTCCTTAAGCTATATAGGTATTAAGAATTATAGGTCAATAGTCATCCATGTTTGTCATACTTATAGTTAGACTAATCAGGTTCTTTAGATACCTAGAGATTGTATTCTGCATAGATAGGTAATCTTCAACCACTTCAATGAGCAATAGAATATGGCATCTAAATAACTTAGGGTTCTGTTGACATGAGACATGATTGCTCCTGGCAGCATCAATCTATTCCCAAGAGAATGTTGAATACACTCTGTTTCAAACTTGTTTTCTTCTTGGCAAAACTGGCCTTTGGGCAAAGAACTGCCCATGCATCAACCACTGACAAAATGTGTGATGTCTAGACAGGACAAGCAGGGTATAAAAAAAAAGAGTCAAGTCTTGCCAAGACCAGGTAAGATGGTTTTGAAAAATTCCCTGCCTCTAAAAATAGTCTGTCAACTACTCTAGGCCTTAGCCAAATTTGGTTGCTCCAATGTTGCAAATGAGACTTTGGGTGATTTCCCTAGTAGTCTCTGTCATCTGTTGCACATTTTGGACAACTAGTAATTTTTTTTGCACTCTAGTAATATTTTTTTCCCTTCTTGGGTCTTTGATGGGGTTGAAGACTAGATAGTTGTAGCTACCTTCCTTTCATGACTTGGCCAAGTTACTTATGAGACAAGACAAACTCCTTAGGATAATTATTGAAACATTTATTTTGTTTCTTACTTGATACTGTTTATGCTGGTTGTAATTCCAATTTTTATACTTGATGTTTGTTCTTATTGAATATAATTTTGTATTAGGCTTACTTAAACAAAAGGAGGAGGTGCTGTAGGAAATCCTACAGCCAGTAGCCTTTAAGTTACCTGCCCACTTGGGCATGGCCTCTTATAGTATGAATACTGATGTAAAGTGCGTATTTGCTCTCTCTTTTGGCTGCTGGATTTGGTTCCTCTTCCCCATTTGTGCAGAGGACTGTGATATGTGATTCTACCTCTAAATAAATACCCCTTTATTATATTCAATTCTGAGCAAGTGTGGGATTTCTTTTTAATGTTCATCTTCAGAGAGTTGTGCCACTGGAATGGGCCATGTCTGTACCACCTGAACCTATAAGCCCCAAATAAACTTATTCTTTTATGAGTTGCCATGGTCATGGTGTCTTGTAATAGCAGTAGAAAATTAACTAAGGCATAAGTTGATTCCAGGAAGTGGGTTCATGCTCTCTCTAACAAGCCTGGCCATGCTGTTTTTTTGTTTGTTTTGAGCAATGTGAAAGACTTTGGGACTTTGGACTAGAAAGCAGTTGAATGCTGTAAGTAGGGCTTCATGGGTTATCCTTGTAAGACCTTGAGAGACAGTAGTGCTGAGAGCAATATGAACTTTGGAAGCCAAGCTCAAGTGGAAGTAATATGAACTATGGAAGTCCAGCTCAAAAGGTTCCAGAGGAGAACAATGTCAGCAACTGGACTAGAGACCATTATTTTAATATACTGGCAAATAATGTGGCTATTCTAAAACCTGTCTGAGGCTAAATTGAAAAGCTTCGGATAAATTTTGTTAGAGGAGATTTCAAGACTGCCTAATATTGACTCTATCAAATGGTTATTAGTAATCACTATTATACAGGTCTGCAATAAAAAAGACCTAGCAGAGAAAAAAAATTATAAAATGTACATTTTGAAAAGAAACAGAACACACCAACACACCAAAGAATTTAATGTTGGAGCCTAAGCTTGTAATGGAACAGATAAGGAGGGGCCTGATCCAAGATAGAATAAAGGCAGTTGGTGTCATCCTGGAAAGGCCCCTCCCAACTATTCCTGCAACCTGTGAAAGGAAATGCCCTGAAGAATTTTTTCTTCTAAAATATAGGAAAGCTTAGAAAATGTAATTTAAGAAAGGATCCAGGCTCCACCTCAAGAAAAGCAGAATTGAACTTGGCAGCTACAACTCCCTGATTCTGGCTTTAGGGTCATAAAGAATACAAGAACAAAGGCATTGTAGAAGCTTCCTCTGTGGTTAAGGGGAACCACTGAGGCTAGGAGTATGGCATAGAAACTCTGAGATACCATTGTGTGCATCTGTAAAAGTGAAGTCTGGATTCCATTATAGCCCTGCCTCAAGATTTTGGAAGTGCCATAGCCACAGCATGCCTGATAGACATGCATACAGGGAACGAAACCCACCCCAGAGAGAGAAGTGTGTTGCAGTTAGCCAAACTTCCAGGAAAGGACCATCTAAGCCCTTTAACAATAGGAATCGTATTTGGAGTTTGCACTTCTGGTCCTTCCCCCAAAACCCCAGTCCCGCTTTGACTTGGTGTTTCCTAGGATGAACAAAATGGAGGGATACATCCATTTTGAAATGCTGATGCATATTCTGTAACATTGTATGTCAGAAATATGTAATGTGCTTTTTGAGATTACAAGGGGTTATAACTAAGAGATTTTTACCTTGAGTCTCAGAAGACTTTGGACTTTTGAACTGGGTTGAGACTGTGAAAAGCTGGACTTTAGTGAAGTTGTACTAAATCATTTTGCATTATGATATGGCCATGAGTCTTTGGAGAACCAGGTAGTGGAATGTGGTGGTTTGAATGAGAATTGCCCACATAGGCTTCTATGTTTTAATGCTTGGACCCCAAGTGGTGCTTGTGAATCAAGATGTAAGATCTCACTAGTGCTCCAGCACCATGCTGGCAGGGCTGATGCCATTATAGTACTGGATTTATCCCTCTGGAACTGAGTCCTAAATTAAACACTTTCTTTTATTGCTGTGTTTTATCACAGTCATAGTAAAATAAGACAGTACCATTAACTTAACAGCAACCGCATAAAATGTATCTTGGGATAACTCTACCCAAACAAATGAAAACATATAGTTTATTCCCCCAATACCATCTCTTGCATTTACTTATCCTTTCCGTTAAAAAACATGCTTACTCAGAAAAAAAAAGTTTTTTTGATTAGAAATATATTTGGCACATAAACATTTAATATATGTAAACATTTTTATACTACTAATTAGGACTGTTTTGTTGGTATGATTTTTTACTACAAATGGATTCAGTGAATAAAATCATAATTGCATTCTCAACAATGAAAACTAGGTTGGTATAATGCTAGGCATCTTCTAAGTTTATGTTTTCACTTAGAATATGATCAACTAATAATAAATAATAAGTACTGCAGGCTTTAATAGTGAATTTTCTCACTTACTGAGTGAGCAACAGGCTGACTACAGCATCTAATATGGAGGTCTCATGATGCTGTTTTGTACCTATTCCCCTTTCATTTAATTGTTCAAACATAAGCACATTCTCTCTGATGTGTGCCCTGAGGTGTTCTTCAGCACAGCCTATAATTCAGCAAGCAAAAAGAGAAGGGCAGAGAGGGTATGGACATCTCTACAAGAGAATACCTACAAACTGTGCATGTCACTTTCTCCTACATCCTGATTTTTTTTCACAGAGACTACTCAAAAGTCCTTCCTAGCTGCGAAGGGGCCTTAAGAAATGTAGCCTGTGCTGAGAAGCAACAGACCCAACCTGAAACATCTATTATTATAGAATTAAGAGGAAATGGGGTGCAGAGGACCACTAACGCTCATCGCCACGTGCTTTATAATTATTACCCAACGTTTGCTGGCCAATGATTGGAAACTGGATGATCACTTTTCTTTTTTATCAGTTGTGGGTCACCAGGGAAATGTGAATAAAATGCAGAGTTTCTCACAGGATACAGAAATCTGAGTTTTATTGCAATTCAGGAAAGCAGCACCTTTATGATTATAGTGATTTAACTGTGGGACAAATCTAGTTCTGAGAGATAGGAAGAATATATTCTGATGTCGTTTGTATATCCATAAGACTTGGGAAGACCACAGATTAAGACCATGAAGGATACTCAGAATAATGTGGCACTCAGACTCCATGAATTGTGACGGAGTCAGTGGGAAAGTGTCTAGAACATGAGGCTCCTCATGTGAACCAAAGAAGAATCCACGCTAAATTTCCTCCATCATTGGTCAATTCCATTTGTAGGCTGTGGACTGAAATCCATTCCTGGTAGGATAACTACAGAAAGTGGCTTAGGTTCTCACTCAGTGCTAAGATGGGGAGTGTGCCCTCTGCCTGCAAACCCCTCAGAAAATTTCATTCAGCAGAAATGATCATTTCAATTGACTCACTGGTGAATTATTTTCTTAAAACCCTTAGAAATTCAATTAGTGGTAATGCAGCACCCATTTCATCAGAGCTGTACTAGATTTTTTTAAAAGAAACATACAAAAATAGTGGTTGTTCTCTGTAATACTTTGGATAATCACCTTCATTAAGTATTTAGAATATTTAAATAAAGCAATTTGGGCTATTAGAATATTTTGCCAACTAATATTTAATTGCAGTTGAGTATATTTGAATAATTATTTAGGCCTTGTTATATTTAGTTCAAAAGTTAAATTTTTCTCCACAATACAGGATTCTGAAGTATATCTTGTACTCTGTTATTAGACTTACTTCAATTCCTAAGCCCACCAGGAATCTGGACTGGTTGAATTATTTCCAGACAGAGGTAATGTTGAGTTTTTATATGACATGTAACTGAAAGTATTCAAGAGTCAGCTAACTTTATAATGGTAGAAATTTTTAAGAAATTTTTATTTGTTTATTTTATGTTGATTATAAATTAATCAAAAGGTTCCTTGAAGCTTAAAATGTATCTCATTATGAAAAGAATAATGATAAAAACATATGATAACTTAAAGTTTTAAACCTCAAGTAAATGATATCTGTGTATCCTTGGCTTTGTTAAATTTATAGTAACTTGATTCCAAATGTCCATAATTGTTTTTCTGGCATTTATCCTCTTATAGCATAACTGGGATACTTAATGTTTTTAAAGCACCATTGTCTACTTAAATAAGCAGCATATAAAAGCTAAAAAGTCTTCCTATACTTAAAAACCCCTACTAAGTGGCCTATGCCTTTCTTCTCTCATATAAATGAGCACATATATGTACACAGTTACTTTCTCTTCTCTTTAAAAAACAGATTTGATAATCTTTACAAAGGTGTCATATATATATATATATTTATTTTTTATTGAAACACTATTTTTTAAAGAATTATTATGATCCATTTCCCCCTCTAACTCCTCCCAGAAAAAAGATCTCAATTAGCAAGAGAATGAGAAATAGTCAATAATTACATGAACTACATGAAAAAATAAAGCACATAATCCATCATGTAAATGCATTGATAGTTATATAATTTCAATGTGAACTTGGCAAACTTATTTAGCCACACTCTTGGCAAAACGGGATTGAAGAATTTTAATGTGCATGAATGATGCCAGTGGGACCTGCAAACACTAGTCAATTCCTAGGGCAGTGAGTGATTAATAGCTAATAGTCCCAGTCCTTGACATGGTAATTCTCTTTTAAAATAATGGTGTGGTGTGGGAAGCCCTTCTGTCTATGTTTTGCTTTTATTAGTTAATGAATAAAGCTATTTTGGCCAGTGGCTTAGGAGACTCTATCTGCTAAGACTGTATCTCCCAGGTTGGAAGAGATATAAATAGAGCAAAGAGGTAGGGAGAAACCGTGTAGCTGCTCGCAGGAGACAGGTGCACGAAAATCTTGCGAGTAAGTCACAGCCAGGTAGTGATACACAGTTTAATAGAAATGGGTTAATTTGAGATATAAGAGTTAGACAGAAATAGACTTAAGCTACTGGCAAAACAGTATTGCAAATAATGTAGTTTCTGTGTGACTATTTCAAGTCAGGATGGTTAGGAAACACAGTAGCAACCTTCTCCAACACTGGCGGACATGGATTGGAGTAAATTACAAAACACTTTTAAAATTGTTTTTTAAAAGTTTTGTTTTTAGCCATGGAAACTTTTGAAATATTAATTATGTGGGGGTATTCGTAGGGCGAACTTAAGATATAAATATGCATGTAACATAGAAATCCCTACAAACATACTTCTAATTAGATGTGTACCTTGACATGGTGCTATAATTTCCACTTATTAAATATGTGTTTTTGGCAACAATGAACAGTAAATTATTTAATATATAATTTTAGGCTGACCAGTGTGTATATGAGCAAATATATTCAAGTGAATGAGGTGCACATGTATTTGCAAGTGTGCCTGTGTGTTTCTGTGTGTGCATATTCATGTCTATGTGTGCAGATACATGACTATGTGTGCATGTGCACCTGTGTGTGCATGTATATCTCTGTGTGTACATGTTTGTCTCTGTGTGTACATGTACATCTCTATGTGTGAATGTACATGGATAACAAGGGCCAACTTTAGAAATCATTCCTCAGTAACAGAGTTTCTCAGTATGCTGGAGCTCACCAAGTAGGTTAGGCTGACCAGAGAACAATGCTGAGACTCTACCTGTCTCTGCCTCCCTGACACTGAGATTACAAGTGCATTCAACCACATTTAGTTCTGGGTATGGAACCCAGGTCTTAGTGCTTGTATACTGACTGAGATATCTCAGCCAAACAACTTCATTTAACTTTATGTGTGATTTACATTTGCTGAGTCCTGAGCAGAACTTTTCTATCTAAAATGCTGTACCATGTGCCTTCTTGAGAACTTGCTTATTTAATGTATTTTTGTCACATGGTTAATTAGTTTGAGGAATGAAATGAGAACGCTATTCATAGTCCAAGCAAGTATTCTTTGCCCTAGAAAACCCTGAAAATTAATTACAAGACATACCAGGACACTAAAAGTGAGGATGAAAATCAGTTCAAACATGTTTATACAAAGCCTTAAAATCTAAGACTTGTAAGCATCTTAGAGAATATTTTTGAAAACCTGGTCATCCAAATAAAACTCGTTTTTCTGGGATGCAAATACATAAACAAAATGGTTGCATAAAGTGAGAAAGGCCTGAGTCTTTGTTTGTTTCTGTGTTATTTTTAACACATTGCAATGTTCCAGTAAGTGATTTGAATTGCAATTTGGGAACCAACTGAGTCAACACAATAAATATGACAATTTGATGCCATTTGAGGATATTGGCATTTTATGAAAGAAATTGTCACATAGAGCAAATGCTGGTTCTGGCGTAGGTTGTGTCTGCCCCGTTTTCCCCACCACCAGTGAAGTTATCACTACTATGCTCTTAGTACTCTCCTGCCAATTCTATCACCATTGTAGTAATTAAAAGTAATAATTTATAAGAAAAAAAAGGTGGAGTGGATTTGATGCCTTCAGGTAAGCAAGACTTTCACAGCTTCTTAGGAAAGAAGGGAATGACTGTCTAAGTGGTCCAGAGGGGAAATAAGCAAATGCATTATGCAAATTTAGAAGTTTTCACAAATAATTTTTTGGGTACTGGATATGGTTTTACACTGCAGCTTGGGCCAGTACTGGCCCTGCATTGATCCTCCTACCTCATCACTCTGAGGAGGACGATGATACCTTATATATACCGTGCCTACCTTATATGAATGTTTCAGAATCATCATCGTCACTGTAGTAGTGAAGAGGGCGGCGGGGCTCCGTCCCCGGTACCTGGCCGCCCACAGGGCCTGAAATAATTACACAGAAACTGTATTCTTTTAAACACTGCCTGGCCCAATAGTTCCAACCTCTTATTGGCTAGCTCTTATATATTGATCTAACCCATTTCTAATAATCTGTGTAGCCCATGAGGTGTGGCTTACCAGGGAAGATCTTAACCTGTGTCTGTCTGGAGTGGGAGAATCATGGCGACTCACTGACTCAGCTTCTTTCTCCCAGAATTCTGTTCTGTCTACTCCACCTACCTAATTTTCTGTCCTATTAGGGCCAAGCAGTTTTCTTTATTAATTAACCAATGAAAGCAACAGATAGACCCACCTCCATCACGTCACTAGACATCTCTCTATTTGTGTCTCCGTGTTCTCTGTACAGTCTCACCATGGCAGTAGCTGGATTTGCTTGCCTGTATTTTGCACCAGTGAAATTTTAGTGTCTTGGGGATTCTTCACATTAGGTCAGAGACGCTGAAGTGTCCAAATGACTTTTAGGTATTACATAACTCTGCAGTTGTGTACAGATGTTTGGTATGTAGGTTAAAGTCCTTATGGGGATTACATTCTCCAAAGTGCATATGACAGGCACACAAAAATCACATGGTGCTTCAGATTCCATCTTACAAAAGTTCAAGCAATTCAAAATCAGACACAAATTGGTACTACAGTAATTATTCCTACCTTGCTATTTCCCAAATCCTTGAAAAGGATACTATATATATACGCAACTATATTTGCATATATGAAACTATATGAAAGCAAGATTTGCCATGTTGACAATTTTTGGAACTTATCAATAGTGTAAAATATAAGCTACATTTTCTAACTAAAATTATATTTTGAAGTATTTCTGTTTTTTAAGGCCAAATAGAGAAAATGTTCAGTTTTAGCTATCAGAGTTGCCTACATTTCATTTAAAAAGTTGTAGCAATGGAATTAATTTATTATATGGAAGTTTCACATATTTTCTCAAGACAGTAAAAATAAAACTTTACAATTCTAGCTCTCCAAGTTTCCATGTCCTTGTGGGCCTATAGGATCACTTCTTTCTTAATTCCCTGCTTTAAATTTGTATTCTGAAGATGAAGCCATGTGAACTACTGCACAGCAGATATCTAGAAACCTCTTGCTCACAATATGCTCTCCGTGCCCTTGTGAGGAGAAGTGAGGCTCCTGTGAGGTCCATCACAGTCCTCTGTGTGGGAGGAAGGAGGAAAGAGGCCTGCACTCCTGTGCTCCAGACCTCTGCTGACGCTAAGTATTGGCTCTAGCCATGCAGTTGCTGCAGCTGCAGCCACTGTTCAGCGAAAACAGACCACGCCTCTGACAACCTCGCAACTGAATCTTCTCTCTTTTCCAGATTCGGAAGCCTCATCAGATGTATTTTCTTGTTTTTCACAGGGAGTGTTGATTTCCTCCATATCCCATTAAGGCCACGGTGGGAACAGACTGGAGTAAGGACATCCATATTTGAATTTTCTCTTCACATGATAACTTCCTTTACATAGCTGCAGGGCAACCATTTCCTCCTCATATTTCCGAGGGAACAGAGAACAGGGCTAACGTTTTCAGATTAAACCTATTATTTCAAGATAAACATAGACGTGACCTAGAAAAACATACTATTCCTTACATAGGTCTCTTTATTATATAAAACAAAAATGTTTCATCAAATTAACATATTAACATTGATCCAACTGGACACTGTTGTTTCAATTTCTTTCATTTACTGAGAAATACAGTTATCCGTACATTAGTATAGGTGTGACTTAATTTTGTTTTCTTGGGTGTGTTGGTTAAACCATAGATTGTACTTTATGTGAGTCTGTACAGATAGTATAATAATACGTATTTAATATTTAGTACTTAATATATAAACCCACCACCACTACCATTTCAGGAGGAGCTGAGCAGGGCTAACTAGGTACAGAGGCCCGACTGGAACTGCTCCTGTCGTTGCTACCATTCCTGGTCTAGAGGGGCTGCAGATAACATTGCCACTGCTCAGGGAGATTCATACGATACTGGAAATGACAACTTCCAACCTATCTATTTTACTGAGACTCAGGAGACATCAATCAAATATATCTATAATTCCTTGAGTAGGCATTATGATATTCAGGAGGCTTTAAACATTTCCCAGCTGCTCAGGGAAACCCTGATTTATCTCAGGACACCCAGAGACTTCAGTATAGCCTCAATGAACCCTAAGACACCCATTTCAGTCACAGAGCCAGTACAGCTTCCATGAATGCTGAAGCCACAGCTTCTACTGGTGGAGACTTGGTGCCAGCTATGGCTGATCCAGCCTACCTGTGACAGCCCAGAAGGCTTTGCTTTAAACCATGAAATCTCCAAATGACACCTTTCATCTTCCAACCTCCAGAATCATAGCCAAAGTCTCCACTACAGCCCTCCGTCTACTTAGAGGGTAGCATGTCTCCCGTGCATGGTCACAAAGGCAGACACAGGCTGTGCAACTAAGCAGAAAGTCTGTGGCTAGTAATGGAGGCAAGCTTCTCTCCTGTCCCAGTGGTAGCTCTGGGCGTGTAGAATATAGAAGTGTGCTATGTTCTGTTGCCACAGCCCAGGCCCCAGTAAAGGGAAGTACTCATCTGAGTTCTTTACCTACTGTGTGTTTAGCATATGGAAGGCAGGTTAATCTGGCAATATGAAGAGAAGGCAGCTTCCAGACCTGGCAGCCCTGGGACACTCAGCAGCAGACTCTAGAAGGCAGCTGAAGAATTCCAGAGAGCAGGAAGACAGATACTGTGGAGAGTCAGCTACAGCGGACCGGAGAAATGATTGATGGTGAAGGTGGCAGAGTACCATGGAAGAGGGTCAGCTAGAGAGGGCCAAGTCTGCAGAGGCAAAGGATATCAAATAACCAGAGAAAGTGTGTGTGTGTGTGTGTGTGTGTGTGTGTGTGTGTGTGAAGTGGCCTTTCATCATGTTCTTCCACATTTTCTTCTTTTGTCACTTTTCCACTCATGAAATCACCTTTCCTACTTTCATCCACTTGACTTTTATTTGTGTGTGTCCTGCTAAACTTCCATGTGTGTCCTGTTGAACTTTTATGTGTGTCCTGCTAAACTTCCATGTGTGTCCTGTTGAACTTTTATGTGTGTGTCAGGTTGAACTTAGACTCCCTCCTGTGATCATAAGAGAAGGGTTATTTATTTCATAGACAGTGGCTGTACCACTGAAGACCATGGCTCTCCCTCTCCCAGCAACCATTGGCTAGCTGCATCTCCTCAGAGAGGGATGGGATTCATAAGTTCTTTCCCCAACCATGAAGGAATGTTGTTAGATGTAGTTAAGTGCTCCTTCAATCTGGCAGTAACGTTCTATGTGCAGGACCACACAGAACAAAATGATGAAAATTTTATACTTTTTTCTCCTTTTTTTAATGTCAGAAATTATATCCTCATATTTTCTAGTAAATTTGAAATTTGGAATTGCTATTTTCTTTGGCTCCTCCCTAGCTAGTAAACTGGTTACTTTCAGTTCTCACACATCTGTGATATATGTGTGACTAGTCAAAATGGGCTCTCTCTTTTGTGGGCTGAATTTTCTGCAGAAAGAACTGTATTCCTTCAGGCTGTTTTGTTGCCATAGTTTTAAAGGGATAATCTTCATGCAATCGAATCATAATTTGGTGTGGAAAGGGACTATGAGAAAAGATATTAAAATTAATGGAAACACGGTGGACCACACTACCTTGGCAATCTGACAGAACAGATTCAACAGAATGAAAAGTGGTTATTTGCACCACTGGAGTGTATACACAATAGCCCAGCAGGGTCTGACTTCCAGATTAATGACACTATAAAGACAAATTACCACCTAGATACTTTATTACTTTTCAAATATGAACTCCTTTAAAAACTACAGTCTAATTATGGATAATGGTTCTCTTGTGGATATTAGTAAAAGTTTGACCAAGGCTGAATTATGCTTTGTGCAACCTTTTTAAAGTCAAATGAAACAAAAACAAACCTCAACCGATTATAGTAACAGTGTAGGTGGTTTGCAAATATAGGATACATTTTGACAGCTGCTTTTTACTGGAATTCTATCAAGACAATCACTGAAATATTTTAAATGCTTACAGTGAGAGAATACTAAATTTATGCCTGTGCCTCGGTCACTGGATGTCCCGGAGTTGTGGTTGCTAGCATACTTCTAATTCTTGAAGTCAGTCATATTCTGCAGTCCCGATTCCCCCACGACCAGGGCTCAATGTTTACTTTAAATTGAATTTTTCACCGTTTGTGCAAACAAACTTATACCACTGACATCCCTGGTCAGTACCATGAAGGAATAAGATCTGCAGACATTGTCACTACATAATATGTTTATGATTAGAAAAGAATATTCCCAGTCTTGTAACCTTAATAAAATGCTGTAGAGATGCAAGAAAGAACAAGTGGAAATGTGCAATGCTACCTCTTGGTCCTGTCATTGACACAAAGCACCCCATCTTTTGGTCATTGTGGAGGAAATGTGTAATATCCACGTATTCCATGAAATACACATGTTCATAGCAAAGTAGCAAGTCTTAATTTTCCTCTGGTGGACCTTACTGCCATTATATGTTTGCACATTTGATTTAGAATAAAATTAACTTGAAATCATATTTTTCTTATCCTTTTCATCCCTCTTCTTTGTTTTCTTTACTCAATAATTGTCCTGTTTCTCACCACCTTGTTGGGTTCTAGACCTTCAGAGGAGCATCTGCATCTAAGGCTTCTTCTGGTCCTAGCATCCTCTCTTGGCATTGCTTTCTGGGGAAGCCAAGCATGTCCTGCAATCACATCATTGTATCTGAGGAAGTGCAAGAAAACTTGTGTTTGTAAACAATCCCGAGTCATGCAGAAGTATGATTTCAAGTCTGCTGAATCTGTGTGTGACTTGAGTTCAAGAACCCTGACTCAGGATGTTGAGAGAATAAAGAAAGGACAGACACGCACACATACACATGTACACACGTGTGCACACACGCACACATACACACACAAAAAAATGAGTCTGGGTGGGTGGTCTGGGATCTTTGATGGAAGCTGCAGCACCCTGGAAACTCAGTGTGTTTGTCATATACAGTTGAATAGGGGAAGCAGGGTTATTACATGCAAATATGTTAAACTCACAGACAAGCACTAAGGCTATCAGGAATGATAAACATGCATAATTGTCTCTTCAAAAGGAGAGAGATACAATGTTTTTTCACGCAGAAGGCTGGGAATGGAGGTGTTAATAGCCTGGTTGATCTATGCCATCTGTAGGGCCAGTCAATTCCAGCTCCTCTTACAAGCAGGAAAGAAGGTGACTTGTAGTCCAGATGACTTTTGCATTGTCTTTTTATCCAGAGGCTTGCCCAAGTTCCCACCACCATGACTGGAAGTGGCTAATAGCCCAAATGACCTCTTCACTGTCTGTATGCCTGAGTGCACATAAGATCCTCCCGTGGGTTCTTAGGGCAACATAACACATGTAGTTTACTTCTAGAACCCACCTTCATGATCATAGTTGAATGTAGTTTGAGAAGAATTTCGATGTAATTATGCCTCCTGTGCACAGTGGATTGTGTTACACCAGGCACCCCCCTTCCCAAATTGTATTGTGCTTAAATATGCCTTAAATAGATAGCTTGGTATCAGACTCTAGAAGTTTGAGTCAACACCAGCTACTGAGTTGTGTTGAACCAGATTTTCTTCTTTCTTCACACAATGATTACTCTGTCTGTGCCAGTGGTCACAGAGATCCCCACACTGAAAAATAGGAGGCAGTTACTATATACAGCTGAGCAAGGAGGCAGGTGAAGCTAATCTTGGCAGGAAGAAACTCTGTAAAATGGCCATCTTCAAGCAGGTAACATTTAGGAGATGGGCAGAGAAAGCTTCTGAGGATATTCATGGATATTCCTTTTTGTTTAAAAGAGGAGAGATGTGAAAACAATTTTTTCAAAATTTTTATACACAATATATTTTGATCATAATCTTTCCCCTAACCCATCCATCTCTTCCCAGATCCTCCCCATCTCATTTCCCCCTCTCTTTCAAAAAAATCAAAACTAAAAATAATCATAACCAATCACATAACTTACTTAGGTTATCAAACATGGAGAAACTGAACTGATGTCCAGCTAGAAACCTTATACCTGAGTAATATTCATGGTTTGAGAAGGTACTTTGCACACTACCAAAGGGGAACAGTAAGCATCAATATCACCTAGCTTCAAAACTTGTAACCTACATCAGAGACCCTCCTACAAAATCTAACAGTGGAGGCAGAGGCGGCTTGTTCATTTCCCCACTGCCCAGACTTGAAATAATCACACAGAAACTATGTTAATTAAAACAATGCTTGGCCTATTAGCTCAGGCTTCTTATTAACTACTCTTACATCTTAAATTAACCCATTCCTTTTATTTTCCATTTTAACACAAGGTTCATGGTTTACTGACAAGGTTCTGGTGGGCAGGCATCTTTCTCCTTTGGCAGCTATACGGTATCTCTCTGACTCTACCTTCTTTCTCCTCTATCTCTGTTTGGAAATCCTGCCTTGCTCTGTTCTGCACTGTCATACGTCCAAAGCTGCTTCTTTATTAATCAATGCTAATAAAACGTATTTACAGCATACAAAAGGAAATCACACATCATAATAATGTTTTCTGCACACACAATCAGAATCCTCAATAGGAGCAGAACAAGGCATTGCCATCTCACCGAGTTTCAGTCACACAAGGCTTTACCACTCCCATGGGTCTAAGGCAGTAGAGTGAGGACATAGCCCTGCCCTTGTCAATGCCATGCATTCATTTGGGAGTTTACTCATTCCCTACAGCAGTCCCTTTTCATCATAGTTGTCTGTGGTTATTTATTAAAGCCCTAATATCAAGCACTATATGAGAAAAGGCTTAAATTTTTAAGATTTTAGTTCTAACATAGTTCCATTTGCAGACTCTGCTCATCATAGTCCAGGGATATCTTGGACTCTTCCATCGACTTCCTGTCATTTGAAGAAACACAGAAGTCCTTCCCAAGTCCCAGTTCTTCCAGAAAGCATCTATACATAGATGGCATAAAGAAAGGTTACAATTCCCTCCAACTCTTGTGTGCTTGGACCATTGGCACTGTAAAGTCATACCAACACTGCCCAGGGTGTGGGAGTTTTCATTTCTAGAAAGTCTTTAAGGGTGCTGACATTCTAAGGATCATGCCTTGAGTATCCACAATATTGGTTTTGAATAAATGTAGAAAACAACACAGGGAAGCATTTATTGAAATCCACCAGGAACACTTTGAAAGCATGATCATGGTTTTCTCTACCTTTATGGGTGATAATAGTGCACAGGCACAGCTTGACACCAGTAAGTCATCAGCACTGCAAATCAAAGCTCATAAGCACAGAGGCTGCACCGAAACAGATCAGTAGCCTTACAGTATAGCTTCAGTCGCTAGTTTTATATGTGGTTTCTTGATCACCATTTGGGGATTAAGTAATTCTCAGACTTTGTTATTTGGAGATTGTACTTTGGGTGACTGTGTGTATCCACATGAATGTATAGTGACATAGTTTGTAATCCTGGTTTCATTGGCTAATGACTATCAAGTGCTTAGCAAATAAGTACTTAGCAAGTAAGTACTTAGCAAGTTCTACCCTGGTAGAACTAAGGATAAATTTAATTGAAATGTCAGTTGTCTCCTTTTCCTCCCCACTCTTTCTTGCTTTCCTCCTCTACCACTTTTTCCTCCTTCACATGTTTCCTCCCCTTCCTTTTAATCCCCCTCCTTCTCCTCTCTTTCTTTCCCCTCCCCATCTCCCTTCATCTCTCCCCTCTTTCTCTTCCCTTCTCTCTCTTTTAACACCATTAAACACATATATTATATTGCCCATTTTATACAGATGGGAATCAGGGAGATTAGGAGAAAGAAAAGTCATCATATAGAGAGGAGATGATGATATATAAGTGGTTTCTAAAATAATATTTTCTGTGGTAACTAGAAAATCTTTGTTTATTAAATGTGGTTTAAGGCTAGACAATATGTTCTGGGATTTTCAAAGGTTTGGTTTTCATTGGAATAGGCAAGCCTTTAAATTAAGTGTGGTTGGCTTAACACAAACATTGAATACATTCTCCATCTCCTGTATCTGCCCTCTTTGGACCAGCGCCAAGTCACTTGAGGGTTGCTAAAATACAGCTCTTGAATAATGATTTAACACATAGGATGAAGTTATTTTTCCATCTGGAGATTTATACATATGGACAAGTGAAAGTACTAAGGGATTTGAGTTATGAAAAACCCCAAATTCTTGGAAGCAAACATGAGTAGCTTTGATGTACATCAAAATGGACAATTGGCTTTATCGTGGTCAGTACTCAACAAGAACGGGGAGAGAAACAGCTGGGACTTTATGTGGCCTTTCTTACCATGGCAAGCTCTTTGAGTATCTTACTCCTCAATTAGAGAGACTTACACACCCAGACCCTGAACTCTGATTCAGCTTGAGGCTTAGAAAAGAATGACATGATGAGTTCATATGCAGTGACTATTTCAGTTAGAACCTTGTCCTGTTTGCTTACTTTAAATAATGTCTTAATTGGGGCAGTAATTCATACTGATTAAAATGTTCTTGTAGGACCTGATTTTGTTATTATTCTCCTACATTCACTATGTATAAACTTCAAGCAGAATATTGGCATATATTGAGTATGATTGGGTTCCTGACACATCTACTGTTATGTGGTTTAGTTCTGTCTCTGCTTTAGAGATACGTGCATGGCACAAGAAGTTTACCCAAGAAAATAACCCTTAGGGAGCAGATATGCAACAAAGTCTGAGTGCACATCTAGACATGATTACATTTCAGAGAACTATTTTTTGCCTTTTGTTCTTTTTTTTCTTTTGTCCTTTTACTATTGCTTATGTGCACATTGTCTGAAGCTGGTCCCTGGGCATGAGGTGATCTCCTAATGACCCATTCTGAAAGAAGACTGATTTCCATCTGTCAATAGTCATTGATTGTCCGTAGCTGTTTATTTAGAGGTGGGGTCTTCCAAGATTTCTGCCATCTACACTAGAATCCACTGGTGATGTCATTCTTTAGGTCTTGCTTAGGCAGCCATAGTGTTAAGACTTCATGAGTAAAGCTTCCTTGTCATATATGAAGACACTATCTCACAGCAGATGTCCTGTTCCTCTGTGTCTTGCAGTCTCTCTGCCCCTATCCCACAATGCTCCCTGAGCCTTAGTTATGGGGATTATGTTATAGATATAGAAATTGGGACACCCCATACCCAGCATTTTGACCATTTATGGCTATCTGCACAAAAGGGCTTGCTTGACACAGGCTGAGGTGCTACATTTTCTGGCACGTGCTGTGAATGCTTTCACGATTTCTTTATCAGCGTGTTTGGTTTGGGTGTAGAGAGGAGCTATAATTTTATAAGTTGCTTTTTTTATCATGTTACTTTGATGAAATATTGGTCATTTTTATAAGTTTTCTTGTGGCATTTTGAGGGTCTCTTATGTATAATATCATATCATCTAAAAGTAATTTGACTTTCTCTTTCCCTATTTGTATCTTTTAATTTCCTACTTTTTTTAATTTATTTATTTCTTTATTAATTAATTAAAGATTTCTGTCTCTTCCCCACTGCCGCCTCCCCTTTCCCTCCCCCTCCCCCAACCAAGTCCCCCTCCCTCGTCAGCCCAAAGAGCAATCAGGGTTCCCT